>NC_091380.1:0-15000 GCF_038502225.1 Cherax quadricarinatus
GGAAAGGGGGGGGGAAATCGGGGGAGGTGATGGATCAGGGAAGTAGTGAGATGTCGGTGGTGAGGGGGAGGTGTGTGTGTCTGATATGTGTGTGTGTGTGTGTGTGTGTGTGTGTGTGTGTGTGTGTGTGTGTGTGTGTGTGTGTGTGTGTGTGTGTGTGTGTGTGTGTGGATGTAATTTGTGTGTAATTGTGTGTGGAATTATGTGGGTTTATTATGTACTGAAAGGTAGGTGGCTTGTGCGTTTAAGGTAAGTCTCAGTGGTCCTGGTGCCCACACCTTCTTGTGACCTGACCAACCTCCTGGGATTTACCACTACAGTGTGTGTGTGTGTGTGTGTGTGTGTGTGTGTGTGTGTGTGTGTGTGTGTGTGTGTGTGTGTGTGGTGTGTGATGTGTGTGTGTGGGGTAGTGTGTGTGTGTTTGTGGTGTGTGTGTGTGTGTGTGTGTGTGTGTGTGTTGTGTGTGTGTGTGTGTGTGTGTGTGTGTGTGTGGGTTTGTGTGTGTGTGTGTGTGTGTATGTGTGTTGTGTGTGTGTGTGTGTGTGTGTGTGTGTGTGTGTGTGTGTGTGTGTGTGTGTGTGTGTGTGTGTGTGTGTGTGTGTGTGTGTTGTTGTGTGTGTGTGTTGTGTGTGTGTGTGTGTGTGTGTGTGTGTGTGTGTGTGTGTGTGTGTTGTGTGTGTGTGTGTGTGTTGTGTGTGTGTGTGTGTGTGTGTGTGTGTGTGTGTGTGTGTGTGTGTGTGTGTGTGTGTGTGTGTGTGTGTGTGTGTGTGTGTGTGTGTGTCTGTGTGTGTCTGTGTGTGTCTGTGTGTTGTGTGTGTGTGTGTGTGTGTGTGTGTGTGTGTGTGTGTGTGTGTGTGTGTGTGTGTGTGTCTGTGTACGTACTCACCTATGTATGGTTACAGGGTCGAGTATCCCATGACACATTCCATCACACAGGATACCATGACACATTCCATCACACAGGATACCATGACACATTCCATCACACAGGATACCATGACACATTCCATCACACAGGATACCATGACACATTCCATCACACAGGATACCATGACACATTCCATCACACAGGATACCATGACACATTCCATCACACAGGATACCATGACACATTCCATCACACAGATACCATGACACATTCCATCACACAGTATTCCATGACACATTCCATCACTAAGTATACCATGACACATTCCATCACACAGGATACCATGACACATTCCATCACACAGGATACCATGACACATTCCATCACACAGGATACCATGACACATTCCATCACACAGGATACCATGACACATTCCATCACACAGGATACCATGACACCTTCCATCACACAGGTTACCATGACACATTCCATCACACAGGATACCATGACACATTCCATCACACAGGATACCATGACACATTCCATCACACAGGATACCATGACACATTCCTTCACACAGGATACCATGACACATTCCATCACACAGGATACCATGACACATTCCATCACACAGGATACCATGACACATTCCATCACACAGGATACTATGACACATTCTGTCACACAGGATACCATGACAATTCCATCACACAGGATACCATGACACATTCCATCACACAGGATACCATGACACATTCCATCACACAGGATACTCATGACACATTCCATCACACAGGATACCATGACACATTCCATCACACAGGATACCAAGTGACACATTCCATCACACAGGATACCATGACACATTCCATCACACAGGATACCATGACACATTCCATCACACAGGATACCATGACACATTCCATCACACAGGGTACCATGACACATTCCATCACATTAGGGTACCATGACACATTCCATCACACAGGATACCATGACACATTCCGTCACACAGGATACCATGACACATTCCCTCACACAGGATACCATGACACATTCCATCACACAGGATACTCATGACATACATTCCATCACACAGGATACCATGACACATTCCTTCACACAGGATACCATGACACATTCCATCACACAGGATACCATGACACATCTCCATCACACAGGATACCATGACACATTCCATCACACAGGATACCATGACACATTCCATCACACAGGATACCATGACACATTCCATCACACAGGATACCATGACACATTCCATCACACAGGATACCATGACACATTCCATCACACAGGATACCATGACACATTCCATCACACAGGATACCATGACACATTCCATCACACAGGATACCATGACACATTCCATCACACAGGATACCATGACACATTCCATCACACAGGATACCATGACACATTCCATCACACAGGATACCATGACACATTCCATCACACAGGATAGTCAGCCTGACCTGGGAGACTTCAGTAGATAGTATTACTGAAGGAGATGAAGGAGGGAGGCAGTTACTGAAGGAGGGAGGGGTTCCTGAAGGAGGGAGGGGGTTACTGAAGGAGGGAGGGGGTTACTGAAGGAAGGAGGGGGTTACTGAAGGAGGGAGGGGTTACTGAAGGAGGGAGGGGGTTACTGAAGGAGGGAGGGGGTTACTGAAGGAAGGAGGGGGTTACTAAAGGAGGGAGGGGATTACTAAAGGAGGGAGGGCGTTACTGAAGGAAGGAGGGGGTTACTGAAGGAGGGAGGTGGATACTGAAGGAGGGAGGGGGTTACTGAAAAGGGAGGGGTTACTGAAGGAGGAAGGGGTTACTGAAGGAAGGGGGGGGTTTCTGAAGGGGGGGGGGGGTTCCAAGGAAGGGGGGGTTACTGGGGGAGGGGGGCCTTAAAGGAGGGGGGGGGTTACGGGGGGAAAGGGAGGGGGGTTACTGAAGGAGGGGGGTTTTTAAATGGGGGAAAGGGGGGGGTTACTAAAGGGAAAGGGAGGGGGTTCGAAGGAAGAGGGTTTTTGGGAAAAGGGGAAAAGGGGGGGAAAAAGGGAAGGAGGGGGGAGGGAAAGGAAAGGGGTTTTTAAGGGAAAGGGGGGGAGGGGAGGGGGGGAGAAGGGGGGGAGGGGAGGAAAGGGAGGAGGGGGGGGGAAGGGGGGAGGGGGAGAGAGGGGGGGGGAAAGGGAGGGGGTGAAGGAGGGAGGGGTTTAAAGGAGGGAGGGGGAAGGGAGGGGGGAAGGAGGGGAGGAGGAGGGGGGAAAGGGGAGGGGGGGAAAGGGGAGGAGGGGAAAAGGGGGGGGAAAAGGGGGAGGGGGGGGGGGAGGGGAAAAAGGGGAGAGGGGGGAGGGGAAGGGGGGGAGGGGGGGAAAGGAAGAGGGGGTGGGGGGGAGGGGGGGGAAAGGGGAGGGGGGGGGGGAGGGGGAAAAGGGGAAAGGAGGGGGGAAAGGAAAGGGGGGGAAAGGAGGGGGGGGGAGGGGGGGAAAAGGGAGGAAAGAGGGGGGGGGGAGGGGGGGAGGGGAAGGAGGGGGGAGGAGGGGGGAAGGGGGGGAAAAGGGGAAAGGGGGGAAAGGGGAGGGAGGAAAGGAAAGGAGGGGAGGGGGGAGGGGGGGGAGGGGGGAGAGGAGGGGGGGGAGGAGGGGGGAAAAGGAGGAGGGGGAGGGGGGGAGGAGGGGAAAAAGGGGAAGGGAGGAGGGGGGGAAAAGGGGAGGGGGGGAGGGGGGAGGGGGAGGGGAGAGAGGAGGGGGGAGGGGAGGGAGGGGAGGGGGAAAGGGGGAAAGGGGGGGAGGAGGGGGAGGGGGGGAGGGAGGGGGGAGGAGGAGGGGAAAAAGGGAGAGGGGGGAGGGGAGGGAGGGGGGAGGGGGGGGGGAAAAAGGGAAGGGGGGGGAGGGGGGAGGGGGGGGGAGGGAGGGAGGAGGGGGGAAAAGGGGAGGAGGGAGGGGAGGGAGGGGAAAAGGAGGGAGGGGAGAAGGAGGGAGGGGAGGGGGAGGGGGGGGGGAGGAGAGGGGAGGGAGGGGGGGGAAAAGAGAGGGAGGGGGGGGAAAAGGGAGGAAAAGGGGAGGAGGAGAGGGGGGGGGAGAGGGGGGGGAGGAGGGGGGGGGGAGGAGGGGGAGGAGGGAGGGGAGGGAGAGGGGGGAGGGGGTGGGGGGGGGAGGGAGGGGAGGGGGGGAGGGGGGAGGGAGGGGAAAGGAGAGGAGGGGGGGGAGTGGAGAGGGGGGAGGGGAGGGAAAAGGGAGGAGGGGGAGGGAGGGGGGAAAGGGGGGAGGAGGAGAGGGGAGGGGGGAAAAGGAGGAGGGGAGGGGGGGGGAGGGAGAGGGGCCCTAAACCTTTTGTTATGGCTGAGATTATTTTTCTTCTCAGGACAAAGGAAACCAGTTGTCTCACCCCCCGTCCTCTCTCCCCCCCCCCCATCCCTCTTTTCCCCCCCCTTTGGGGCTGGGGGTTTCTCCCTCCCACTTTTTGCCTTTTGGGGCCCCCCATCCCTCTCCCCCCACCCCAATCCTCTTCACCCCCAGCTCCCTTCCCCCCCCATGCTCTCTGTCACCCCTATGCCTCTTCAATCCCTTTTTTCACCCATGCTTCCCCCCCCATGCTCTTTTCCCCCCCTGCCTCTTCCCCCCATGCTCTCTCACCCCCATGTCTCCCCCCCTTTGCCTTTTCCCCCCCCATCCCTTCTCCCTCCCCCATGTCTCTCCCCCATGTTTTCCTCCCCCTTGTTCTTTTACCCAGCTCTCTTCACCCCCATTCTGTAAACCCCCATGCCCCTCTGTCCCCCCCATCTCTCTGCCCCCTTTATCCCTCCCCCTGTCCCCCAGCTCTTCCCCCTTTGTCCCCTCCTCTTTTTCCCTCCCCTCCCCCCTTTCTCTCTCCCCCCATGTCCCCTTCACCCCCTGTTTTTCCCCTCCTCTCACCCCCATCCCTCTCCCCTCCTTTGTCCCCTCCTTCCCCCCCATGCCTCTTCCCCCCCATGCTCTCTCCACCCCATGCCTCTCCCCCCCCCATGTCTTTTCCCCCCCATGTCTTCACCCCCAGTTCCTCTTACCCCCATGCCTCTTCCCCCCCATGCCTCTGTCCCCCCTTGCCTCTGTCACCCCATCCCCCTTTTCTGCCCCCACCCCATGCTCTCTCTCACCCCCATGCTCTCTCTCACCCCCATGCTCCCCCACCTTTCCCCCATGTCTCCCCACCCCCTTTGCTCTTCCCCCCCCATCCCCCCCCTCTTTTCCCCCCCATGCTCTTTTCTTCCTCTTGCCCCATGCTCTCTTCACCCCATGTTCCCCCTCTCTCCCCCCCACCCCCTCTTCACCCCCAGCCTCTCTCCCCCCCCAATGCCCCTCCCCCACCTTTGTCCCCTCCTCCTTTTCCCCCATGTTTTCCCCCCCTTGTCCCCCTCTCCTCCCCCCTTCCATTGTCTCTCACCCCATTCTCCCCATGCTCTCCCCCTCACCCCCCCATGCTCTTCACCCCCATGCCCCTCTTCACCCCGGGGCCTCTTCCCCCCTTTTTGGCCCTCTCCTAAACCCCAATCCTCTCTCTCCCCCCCATGCCCTCTCCCCCCATGCCTCTTTCACCCCCGGGGCCTTTTCCCTCTGCCCCCCCATGTCTCCCCCCCATGCTCTCTTTTTCCCCATGTCTCTTCCCCCCCAAATGCTCTCTCCCCCCTTTTGCTCTCCCCTTTTTTGTGCCTCTCCCCCCCATGCCTCCCCCCTTTTGTCCCCTCTCCCCCCTTTCCCCCCCTCTCTCTCTCCCCCTTCCCTCTCCCCCCCTTTTGGCTTTTCTTCTTTCCTCCCCCCTGCCCCCACCCCTTTCTCTCTTCCCCCCCATGCCTTTTCACCCCATGCCTTTTCCCCCATGCCTTAAACCCCCATCCCTCTCTCCTCCCCCCCCCTTTCCCTCCCCCCCTTTGCCCCTCTCTCCCCCCCATGCCTCCCCAACCCCATGCTTTTCCCCAAAAACCCCATCCCTCCCCCCTTCCTCTCTCACCCCCATGTCCCCCTCCTCTCACCCTATGCTCTTCTCCCCCCGGGGTCTCTCCTCTGCCCCCCCATGCCTCTCTCACCCCCATTTTCCTCCCCCCCATCCCTCCCCTCTCACCCCCATTCTCCCCACCCCATGCTCTCCCCCCCCATGTCTCTCTCCCCCCCATTTCTCTCCCCCCCATCCCCCTCTCCCTCTACCTTTCCCCCCATGCTCTCTCTTCTCCCCCATGCTTTTCCCCTTTAATCCCTCTCTCTCCCCCTTTATGCCTCCCCCCTTTTTCCCCACCCCATGCTCTCTTCCCCCCTTGTCCCCCCTCCTCTCCCCCTGTGCCTCTCCCCCCACCCCCTCCCCCTTCCCCCCCCCCCATGCCCCCCCTCCTCCCCCCATCCCTCTCCTCACCCCCATCCTCTCTCCCCACCCCATGTTTCCTCTCCCCCCCATCCCTCTCTCCCCCAATGCTCTTTTCACCCCCATGCCTCCCCCCCCATGCTCTCTCTCCCCCCCATGCTTTTCCCCTTCCCCCATGCCTCTCTCCCCATGCTCTCTCCCCTTTTCCCCTCCTCTCCCCCCTGCCCCCTCCCCAAAACCTTGTCCCCCCTCTCTCTCTCACCCCCATGCTCTCTCTCACCCCCATGCTCTCTCTCACCCCCATGCTCTTTTTCAATGCCTCCTCACCCCCATGCTCTCTTTTAAACCCCCATGTTCCCTCCCCTCCCCCCCATTCTCCCCCCTCCTCCCCCTTTATGCCCCCCCCCTCCCCCCCACCCCATGCCCCTCTCTCTCCCCCATTCTCTCTCACCCCAGTTCCCCCCTCCTCCCCCTTTTTTCCCCCCCCTTCCTCCACCCCCTTTGCCCTCTCCTCCCCCCCTTTCCCCCCATGCTCTCTCCCCCCCCCCATCCCTCTCCCCCCTCCCCCATGCTCTCTCTCACCCCCATGCTCTCTCTCACCCCCATGCTCTCCCCCTGCCCCCCCAAATGCTCTCTCTCCCCCCATGCCCCCCCTCCCCTCCTCTCCCCCCCCCATGTTTTTTTTGTTTTTTTTGTGTGTGTGTGTGTGTTGTGTGTGTGGGTGGGTTTTGGTTATGTGAAACAGGGGTTTATGTGTGTGTGTGTGTGTGTGTGTGTGTGTGTGTGTGTGTGTGTGTGTGTGTGTGTGTTTTGTGTTTTGTTTGTGTTTTTGTGTTGTGTTTGTGTTTTTGTGGGGTGTGTGTTTTGTGTGTGTGTTGGTTGTGTGTGTACTCACCTATTTGTGGCAAACTTGCGCTCCTGGCCCCCCCTTTCCCTTTGGTTGCTCTGGTTTCCTCTCCCCCTGCTCCATGAGCTTTTTTAAACCCTCGTTTTAAAAACCATGAATGGTTCCCGCCCCACTACGTTTTTTTCCCTGGGCTATTCCATTTTCCCAAAACTCTATGGCTGAAGAAATTTTCCAACACCCCTTTTGACTACCTGAGTCCCCAACCTTAAAATTTTGACCCCTTTTTTTCCCCTTTTTAAAAAAATTTTTTTCCCCTTTTTTCCCCCAAAAATTTTTTTTTTTCCCCCCTTTTTTTCCCCCCCGGGGGGGGTTTCCCCCCTTTTTTGGGAAAAAACCTTTTTTTTTTAAAATTTTTTTTTTTTGGGCGTTTTGGGCCTTTTCCCCCCTTTTTTTCCCTTTTGGAAAAAACCCTTTTTTTTTAAAAAAAAAATTTTTTTTTTGGGGGGCCCCCCCCCCTTTTTTTTTTTTAAAAAGGGGCTTTTTTTTTTTTCCCCTTTTTTTTTGGGCCCCCTTTTTCCCCCCCGGGGGGGGGCTTTTCCCCCCCTTTTAAGGGGTTTTTTTTGGGGGGGCCCGGGGGTTTTTTTTTTTCCGCCGGTTTTTTTTCCTTTTTTTTAAAAAAAATTTTTTTTTTCCCCCAAAAGGGCCTTTTTAAAAGGGGAAAAAAAATTTTTTCCCCGGGGCCAAAAGGGGCCCCCAAACCCCTTTTGGGGGTTTTTCCCCCCCAAAAAAGGTTTTTTTTTTTTTCCCCTTCCCAATTTTTTTTTTGGGAACCCCGGGGGTTTTTTAAAAACTTTCCCCCCTTTTTCCCTTTTTGAAAATTTTCCCCTTTTTTTTTTTTTTTGGGGGGGTGTGTGTGTGTGGGTGGGTGGGTGGGTGGGTGGGTTTGGGGTTTTTTTTTTTTTGTGGGGGGCCCCCCTTTTTAAACCCCTTTTTGGGGGGGGGGGCCCCCCCCCCTTTGGGTTTTTTCCCCCCAAACCCCCTTTTTTTGGGGGAAACCCCCCCAAAAAAAAAGGGGGTTTTTTCCGGGGAAAAAAAACCCAAAGGGGAAAAAAAAAGGGAAAAAGGGGGGGTTTTTTTGGGAAAAGGGAAATTTTTTTGAAGGGGTTGGGGGTTTTTTTTTGGGTTTTTTTTTGTTGGGGGGGGGGGGGGTGGGGGGGGGGGGGTGGGGGGGTTTTTTTTTTTTTTTTTTTTTTTTTTTTTTTTTTTTTTTTTTGTGTTGTGTGTGTGTGTGTGTGTTGTGTGTGTGTGTGTGTTTTTTTTTTTTTTTTTTTTTTTTTTTTTTTTTTTTTTTTTTTTTTTTTTTTTTTTTTTTTTTTGGGTTTTTGGGGGGGGGGGGGTTTTTTTTTTGGGGGGTTTTTTTTTGGGGGGGGTTTTTTTTGCTTTGGGGGGGGTTTTTTTTTTTTTTTTTTTTTGTTTTGGGGGTTTTTTTTGGGGGGTTTTTTTTTTTTTGTGTTTTTTTTTGGGGGGGGGGGGGGGGGTGTGTTGTTGGGGGGCGGGGGGGGGTTTTTTTGGGTGTGGTTGTGTGTTGGGGGGGGGTTTTTTTTTTTTTTTTTGTTTGGGGGGGGGTTTTTTTTTTTTTTTTTTTGGGGTTTTTTTTTTTTTTTTGTTGGGTTTTTTTTTTTGTTTGGGGGTTTTTTTGGGGGGGGGGGTTTTTTGGGGGGGGGGGTTTTTTTTTTTTTTTTTTTTTTTGGGGGGGGGGTTTTTTTTTTTGGGTTTTTGGGGGGGGGGGTTTTTTTGGGGGGGGTGTTTTGGTTGGGGGTTTTTTTTGGGGGGGGGGGTGTTTGGGGGTTGGGGTTTTTTGGGGGTTTTTGGGGGTTTTTTTGGGGGTTTTTGGGTTTTTTTTTGGGGGGGGGGGGGGGGGGTTTTTTTTTTTTTTTTTTTGGGGGTTTTTTTGGTTGGGGGGGTTGGGGGGGGCATTACTGCTGCCGGGGCTATCTTATGGTGGCATTACCTCGGGAATATTGCAGTCTATGATAATAATACACACACACACACACAGTAAGGTAAACACACACATACGTACATATACACATAACAGTATATAGGAAATCTGTCATGACTATCTTGGAGTATGCCAGTGTGCATCCCACGTCTGGGAAGAGTGCAAAGGTTTGTAACAAGACTAGGACTAATATGTACGAGGTATAAGGAGAGGATAGAAAGGTCAGGGGAGACATGATTACGACGTACAGAATACTAAGGGTGTTTCAAAGTATCAGTATTGGTGGATATATGTCGATGTTAGGTGAAAAAGTATTGTTGATGTTGTGATCATATCCCTCTTGTGCTTCACGTGCACTTACTGTCTTGTTGTTGCAGGGGTCGAGTATCTGCTGCTGACCCCTCAGCATATATACACTGAGAGTCATACAAGTCTACTTGTATGTGTGTATGATGTATATAGTGGATTATATCACTCGTCAACAAGAAACGAGTATAATACTTGTATTGAAGAACAACACAAGAATCAGATGTACAGTGCTGAGAGAACCTTTTTGAAGGTGTCCACAGGCTCGGTACTCGTCAGTACTTGCACGAGTTCTCCCTCCCTCCCTTCCTCCGTGGTGATCAGTCCCTCAGTCTGAGGGACTGATCACCTCAGTACTACGTCTTCAAGGGTAAGGGACTGATTACATCGTCTTTACATCTCTACTGCTTCTGCTGCCTCAGTATTCGACTGAAGAAAACTACTGTGTAGGCGAAACATCTGACACACAAGATACATAACTATTGCACATGTCTCATACCTATCAGTTTAAAAACTTGGCCTAACCTGTTCCATATTCCCCTTCTTATAAGAATATAAGAAAGAAGAAGCACTACAGAAGGCCTACTGGCCCATGCAAGGCAGGTCTAACTCACACCCACTCATGTACTTAATATATTATTAAAGCTACACAAGGTTTTAGCTTCAATGAGTTTGTTCCACTCATCCACAACTTTATTCCCAAACCATCCAGTGGAGCAGGGCCTGATCAACCAGGCTGTTACTGCTGGCCGCATGCAAACCGACGTAGGAACCACAGTCCAGCTGGTCAGGTACTGATTTTAGGTGCCTATCCAGCTCCCTCTTGAAGAGAGCCAGGGGTCTTGAAGACAGCCAGGGGTCTTACAGACAGCCAGGGGTCTTGAAGACAGCCAGGGGTCTTACAGACAGCCAAGGGTCTTGAAGACAGCCAGGGATCTTGAAGACAGCCAAGGGTCTTGAAGACAGCCAGGGATCTTGAAGACAGCCAGGGATCCTGAAGACAGCCAAGGGTCTTGAAGACAGCCAGGGATCTTGAAGACAGCCAGGGATCCTGAAGACAGCCAAGGGTCTTGAAGACAGCCAGGGATCTTGAAGACAGCCAGGGGTCTTGAAGACAGCCAAGGGTCTTGAAGACAGCCAAGGGGTTTTTGAAGGATCTTGAAGACAGCCAAGAGTTTTGAAGACCAGGGGTCTTGAAGACAGCCAAGGGAAGACAGTCTTGAAGACAACCAGGGGTCTTGAAGACAGCCAGGGGTCTTGAAGACAGCCAGGGGTATTGAAGACAGCCAAGGATCTTGAAGACAGCCAGGGGTTTTTGAAGACAGCCAGGGGTCTTGAAGACAGCCAGGGGTCTTGAAGACAGCCAGGGATCTTGAAGACAACCAGGGGTCTTGAAGACAGCCAAGGGGTTTTTGAAGACAGTCAGGGGTCTTGAAGACAGCCAGGGATCTTGAAGACAGCCAGGGATCTTGAAGACAGCCAGGGATCTTGAAGACAGCCAGGGGTCTTGAAGACAGCCAGGGATCTTGAAGACAGCCAGGGATCTTGAAGACAGCCAGGGGTCTTGAAGACAGCCAGGGGTCTTAAAGACAGCCAAGGGTTTTGAAGACATCCAAGGGTTTTGAAGGCAGCCAGGGACCTTGAAGACAGCCAGGAACCTTGACGACAGCCATGGGTTTTTGAAGACAGCCAGGGGTCTTGAAGACAGTCAGGGATCTTGAAGACAGCCAGGGATCTTGAAGACAGCCAGGGGTCTTGAAGACAGTCAGGGGTCTTGAAGACAGTCAGGGATCTTGAAGACAGCCAGGGGTTTTTGAAGACAGCCAGGGGTCTTGAAGACAGCCAGGGGTCTTGAAGACAGCCAGGGATCTTGAAGACAGCCAGGGATCTTGAAGACAGCCAGGGATCTTGAAGACAGCCAGGGGTCTTGAAGACAGCCAGGGGTCTTGAAGACAGCCAGGGGTCTTGAAGACAGCCAGGGGTCTTGAAGACAGCCAGGGATCTTGAAGACAGCCAGGGGTCTTGAAGACAGCCAGGGATCTTGAAGACAGCCAGGGATCTTGAAGACAGCCAGGGGTCTTGAAGACAGCCAGGGGTCTTGAAGACAGCCAGGGGTCTTGAAGACAGCCAGGGATCTTGAAGACAGCCAGGGGTCTTGAAGACAGCCAGGGGTCTTGAAGACAGCCAGGGGACTATTCATAATCCTACTTATGGATGCTGAACAGTCTTGGGCCCCTGACACTTGTCGTGTCTTAGTGTACTCGTGGCGCCTCTGTATCAGAGTGACTACGTTACACCGCCTGCTCGGTCTTCTGCTGTCGTAGACGTGATTTCTGTGTATCTTTGGTACCAGTCCCCGACCCTACGATATACCAGGTCTAAATTATCATGTATATTTTTCACCTGTAATATATACACTGGGAAGTGTGTATCATTGTATGTATACCGAGATGTGTATCTGTGTGTATATACTGAAATGTATATCTCTCAAAGTGTACAGAAAGACAGATGTATATCTCTCAGTATACACACATTGAGAGATGCATATCTCTCAGTATACATACTCTGAGAGATGCATATCTCTCAGTATACATACTCTGAGAGATGCATATCTCTCAGTATACATACTCTGAGAGATGCATATCTCTCAGTATACATACTCTGAGAGATGCATATCTCTCAGTATACATACTCTGAGAGATGCATATCTCTCAGTATACATACTCTGAGAGATGCATATCTCTCAGTATACATACTCTGAGAGATGTATACCTCTCAGTATACATACTCTGAGAGATGCATATCTCTCAGTATACATACATTGAGAGATGCATATCTCTCAGTATACATACTCTGAGAGATGTATACCTCTCAGTATACATACTCTGAGAGATGCATATCTCTCAGTATACATACTCTGAGAGATGTATACCTCTCATTATACATAAACTGAGAGATTTATATCTCTGAGTATACATACACTGAGAGATATTTAATGTCACTGATATAAAGAAATGATCAGTGGGGTGAGACACAGACGAGACACAGACATAGAGACAGGCAAAGAGACAAAAAATAATAAAGAACAATAAATAGAGGAATAAAGAGAGATGGAGACATTGATTCCGCAGTGAAGTGCGTCTGGCAACACAGCTCACACAATGTTTACGACATCGTACAGCACCTCGTAAAGAGACGACCAATCAGTTGAAACCTTATATCCGAGGAGGCAGCTGATTGGTCCTCCAGAGAGGCATCAGCTGATCTGTCATGATGTTAAACATGACTCCTCCAGCATCTCTCTCTCTCTCTCTCTTTTCCCTCACACACACACACACACACACATTTGGTCAGGAGCTGTGAATCGACCCCTGTACACACAAAACACACATGCACATACAAGCACACTGGGCCAGGAGCTGTGACCCGACCCCTCCACCCACATATAGATAAGTACATACACACATACACGGGGCCAGGAGCTGTGAATCGACCCCTGTACACACAAAACACACATGCACATACAAGCACACTGGGCCAGGAGCTGTGACTCGACCCCTTCACCCACATATAGATAAGTGCATACACACATACACGGGGCCAGGAGCTGTGAATCGACCCCTGCAACCACAATTAGGTGAGTACACACACACTTTCATTCACATCTTCAAGAAGACTCATAATTCCTTGACCTGCTCACCACTACCATCCTTTATCATGCAGTGGGTCCTCTCCCCACTGAGAACATCACTGTCATCCAGCAGTGGGTAGTCTACCCACTGAGAACATCACCACTGTCATCCAGCAGTCGGTCCTCTCCCCACTGAGAACATCACCACTGTCATCCAGCAGTGGGTCGTCTCCCCACTGTCATCACCAATGTCATCCAGCAGTGGGTAGTCTCCCCACTGGCATCACCAATGTCATCCAGCAGTGGGTAGTCTCCCCACTGGCATCACCAATGTCATCCAGCAGTGGGTAGTCTCCCCACTGGCATCACCAGTGTCATCCAGCAGTGGGTAGTCTCCCCACGGGCATCACCAATGTCATCCAGCAGTGGGTAGTCTCCCCACTGGCATCACCAATGTCATCCAGCAGTGGGTAGTCTCCCCACTGGCATCACCAATGTCATCCAGCAGTGGGTAGTCTCCCCACTGGCATCACCAATGTCATCCAGCAGTGGGTAGTCTCCCCACTGGCATCACCAATATCATCCAGCAGTGGATAGTCTCCCCACTGGCATCACCAATGTCATACAGCAGTGGGTAGTCTCCCCACTGGCATCACCAATGTCATCCAGCAGTGGGTAGTCTCCCCACTGGCATCACCACTGTCATCCAGCAGTAGGTAGTCTCACCACTGGCATCACCACTGTCATCCAGCAGTGGGTAGTCTCCCCACTGGCATCACCAATGTCATCCAGCAGTGGGTAGTCTCCCCACTGGCATCACCACTGTCATCCAGCAGTAGGTAGTCTCCCCACTAGCATCACCAATGTCATCCAGCAGTGGGTAGTCTCCCCACTGGCATCACCAATGTCATCCAGCAGTGGGTAGTCTCCCCACTGGCATCACCAATGTCATCCAGCAATGGGTAGTCTCCCCACTGGCATCACCAATGTCATCCAGCAGTGGGTAGTCTCCCCACTAGCATCACCAATGTCATCCAGCAGTGGGTAGTCTCCCCACTGGCATCACCAATGTCATCCAGCAGTGGGTAGTCTCCCCACTAGCATCACCAATGTCATCCAGCAGTGGGTAGTCTCCCCGCTGGCATCACCAATGTCATCCAGCAGTGGGTAGTCTCCCCACTGGCATCACCACTGTCATCCAGCAGTGGGTAGTCTCCCCACTGGCATCACCAATGTCATCCAGCAGTGGGTAGTCTCCCCACTGGCATCACCAATGTCATCCAGCAGTGGGTAGTCTCCCCACTGGCATCACCAATGTCATCCAGCAGTGGGTAGTCTCCCCACTGGCATCACCAATGTCATCCAGCAGTGGGTAGTCTCCCCACTGGCATCACCACTGTCATCCAGCAGTGGGTAGTCTCCCCACTGACATCACCAATGTCATCCAGCAGTGGGTAGTCTCCCCCACTGGCATCACCACTGTCATCCAGCAGTGGGTAGTCTCCCCACTAGCATCACCAATGTCATCCAGCAGTGGGTAGTCTCCCCACTGGCATCACCACTGTCATCCAGCAGTGGGTAGTCTCCCCACTGGCATCACCAATGTCATCCAGCAGTGGGTAGTCTCCCCACTGACATCACCACTGTCATCCAGCAGTGGGTAGTCTCCCCACTAGCATCACCAATGTCATCCAGCAGTGGGTAGTCTCCCCACTGGCATCACCACTGCACTAAAACCTAATCCAATTTCTGGCCATCAGTTCACAGGGAATTGTTTAAGTCACCTTAAAACAACACATTGTTTTATTGTTTTATTATTTTATTGTTTTATTGTTTCCCAGATACCACTGATATATATATATATATATATATATATATATATATATATATATATATATATATATATATATATATATATATATATATATATATATATATATATATATATATATATATATATATATATATATATATATATATATAATATATATATCTCTATGTAT
>NC_091380.1:32500-50000 GCF_038502225.1 Cherax quadricarinatus
GATAATAATAATAATAATAATAATAATAATAATAATAATAATAATAATAATAATAAGAGAGATAATAATAATAATAATAATAATAATAATAATAATAATAATAATAATAATAAGAGAGATAATAATAATAATAATAATAATAATAATAATAATAATAATAATAATAAGAGAGATAATAATAATAATAATAATAATAATAAGAGAGATAATAATAATAATAATAATAATAATAATAATAATAATAATAATAATAATAATAATAATAACAATAATAATAATAAGAGAGATAATAATAATAATAATAATAATAATAATAATAATAAGAGAGATAATAATAATAATAATAATAATAATAATAATAATAATAATAATAAGATAGATAATAATAATAATAATAATAATAATAATAATAATAATAATAATAATAATAATAATAATAATAATAATAAGAGAGATAATAATAATAATAATAATAATAATAATAATAATAATAATAATAATAATAAGAGAGATAATAATAATAATAATAATAATAAGAGAGATAATAATAATAATAATAATAATAATAATAATAATAATAATAATAATAATAATAATAATAATAATAGAGATAATAATAATAATAATAATAATAATAATAAGAGAGATAATAATAATAATAATAATAATAATAATAATAATAATAATAATAATAATAATAAGAGATATAATAATAATAATAATAATAATAATAATAATAATAATAATAATAATAATAAGAGAGATAATAATAATAATAATAATAATAATAATAATAATAATAATAATAATAATAATAATAATAAGAGAGATAATAATAATAATAATAATAATAATAATAATAATAATAATAATAAGAGAGATAATAATAATAATAATAATAATAATAATAAGAGAGATAATAATAATAATAATAATAATAATAATAATAAGAGATAATAATAATAATAATAATAATAATAATAATAATAATAATAATAATAATAATAAGAGAGATAAGGCATCAGTATATAAATAAACTATTATTATTATTACTACTACTACTACTACTACTGCTACTACTACTACTACTAATAATAATAATAATAATAATAATAATAATAATAATAATAAGAGAGATAAGGCATCAGAAGATAAATAAACTAACTTCACTGATCACATAAAACACAACTCACTCTTTATAACGTTGATTTTCAAAAGTTTATATATATAATATAGTATATATATATATATATATATATATATATATATATATATATATATATATATATATATATATATATATATATTTAGTCTAGGTTAAGGTAGCGTTGGACAGGCTATGATAAATTCCTTTAATTTTCAACAAAGCGGCCATATCCCACCGAGACAGGGAGACCTAAAAACAAAAATGAACTCAAAAACAAGTTTTTTTTTAACTTCAGTAATGTATACAGAAGTTGTTACTAGTCCCTCGGTGCTGGCATGTTAGGGGTCTCTTACGACGCAACGTGACGGAGGAACAATTATCTTCCACTTCCCCGTGGAGATAACAGGAAATAAACAAGAACAAGAACTAGTAAGAAAATAGAAAACCCAGAGTGGTATATATATATATATATATATATATATATATATATATATATATATATATATATATATATATATATATATATATATATATATATATATATATATATATATATATATATATATGTCGTGCCAAATAATACCTCCCTGGGTGGTTGCTGTCTACCAACCTACTTCCACAGGACGGTAGTACCTCCCTGGGTGGTTGCTGTCTACCAACCTACTACCACAGGACGGTAATACCTCCCTGGGTGGTTGCTGTCTACCAACCTACTACCACAGGACGGTGGTACCTCCCTGGGTGGTTGTTGTCTACCAATCTACTACCACAGGATGGTAGTACCTCCCTGGGTGGTTGTTGTCTACCAACCTACTACCACAGGACGGTAATACCTCCCTGGGTGGTTGCTGTCTACCAACCTACTACCACAGGACGGTAGTACCTCCCTGGGTGGTTGTTGTCTACCAACCTACTACCACAGGACGGTGGTACTTCCCTGGGTGGTTGTTGTCTACCAATCTACTACCACAGGATGGTAGTACCTCCCTGGGTGGTTGTTGTCTACCAACCTACTACCACAGGACGGTAATACCTCCCTGGGTGGTTGCTGTCTACCAACCTACTACCACAGGACGGTAGTACCTCCCTGGGTGGTTGCTGTCTACCAACCTACTACCACAGGACGGTAGTACCTCCCTGGGTGGTTGTTGTCTACCAACCTACTACCACAGGACGGTAATACCTCCCTGGGTGGTAGCTGTCTACCAACCTACTACCACAGGACGGTAGTACCTCC
This sequence comes from Cherax quadricarinatus, assembly GCF_038502225.1. Classification (NCBI taxonomy): domain Eukaryota; kingdom Metazoa; phylum Arthropoda; class Malacostraca; order Decapoda; family Parastacidae; genus Cherax; species Cherax quadricarinatus. The sequence goes on from NC_091380.1 coordinate 34,885, forward strand.
CTGGGTGGTTGCTGTCTACCAACCTACTACCACAGGACGGTAGTACCTCCCTGGGTGGTTGCTGTCTACCAACCTACTACCACAGGACGGTAGTACCTCCCTGGGTGGTTGCTGTCTACCAACCTACTACCACAGGACGGTAGTACCTCCCTGGGTGGTTGCTGTCTACCAACCTACTACCACAGGACGGTAGTACCTCCCTGGGTGGTTGCTGTCTACCAACCTACTACCACAGGAAGGTAGTACCTCCCTGGGTGGTTGCTGTCTACCAACCTACTACCACAGGACGGTAGTACCTCCCTGGGTGGTTGCTGTCTACCAACCTACTACCACTGGTAGTAGGTAGTAGGTAGAGTGTTACACCTGACTGGTTTATCAGTACTTTAAGGTAAGTTAAAATCACTATGTAAGACATCAGTAAACCAAACTCAGTTTAGTTACTAAACCTGTATATATAATAATCTTTATTACTACAAGTACACGATACAACTTATACAGACCATAGCTGACATCAATGACATCAGCCCTGGTTATGCAGAGCATTTCCTGCTACTTAGGTTAATTTTGTCCCCAGGATGCCACCCACACCAGTCAACTAACACCCAAGGTACGTACTTGCTGCTTCCGAACAGACACAGCAGGTGTAATGTAGCTAACACCCAGGTACCTACTTACTGTTAGGTGATCAGAGACAGCAGGTGTAAGGTAACTAACACCCAGGTACCTACTTACTGTTAGGTGATCAGAGACAGCAGGTGTAAGGTAACTAACACCCAGGTACCTACTTACTGTTAGGTGATCAGAGACAGCAGGTGTAAGGTAACTAGCACCCAGGTATCTACTTACTGTTAGGTGATCAGAGACAGCACGTGTAAGGTAACTAACACCCAGGTACCTACTTACTATTAGGTGAACAGTGACAGCAGGTGTAAGGTAACTAACACCCAGGTACCTACTTACTGTTAGGTGATCAGAGACAGCAGGTGTAACGTAAATAACACCCAGGTACCTACTTACTGTTAGGTGAACAGTGACAACAGGTTTAAGGAAACACGCCCAATGTTTTTCACCCATACCGGGGATCGAACCATGGACACTCAGCGTGAGGTGACTGCGCTACCAACCCAGCTATGAACAACTCTTAGATTTAAACTTACATTTCTCCTCACTTGTTCCTGGTCCCTTGTTTTACAAGTGTCTGTGTGCGCCCCGTTAATTACCTGGCAATTAATTAGGTCGCACTCACGTGTCGCCATGTTGCCTTCTCTCCCAGCACGAGTGCTCTAATTAATTAGATTTTAAGTTTATCTACTACACGGGGGTCATTAAGGCTGCATGTTCACCTGTTCACTGGGAGTCATTAAGGCTGCATGTTCACCTGTTCACTGGGGGTCATTAAGGCCGCATGTTTACCTGTTCACTGGGGGTCATTAAGGCTGCATGTTCACCTGTTCACTGGGAGTCATTAAGGCTGCATGTTCACCTGTTCACTGGGGGTCATTAAGGCTGCATGTTCACCTGTTCACTGGGAGTCATTAAGGCTGCATGTTCACCTGTTCACTGGGGGTCATTAAGGCTGCATGTTCACCTGTTCACTGGGGGTCATTAAGGCTGCATGTTCACCTGTTCACTGGGAGTCATTAAGGCTGCATGTTCACCTGTTCACTGGGGGTCATTAAGGCTGCATGTTCACCTGTTCACCTGTTCACCTTCCTGACAAACCTAACCTACAACAGCTAACCTACAACAGCTGGTGACAGGCTGTCAGTACATCACCGTACCTACAACAGCTGGTGACAGGCTGTCAGTACTTCACCGTACCTACAACAGCTGGTGACAGGCTGTCAGTACATCACCGTACCTACAACAGCTGGTGACAGGCTGTCAGTACATCACCGTAGCCAACAACAGCTGGTGACAGGCTGTCAGTACATCACCGTACCTACAACAGCTGGTGACAGGCTGTCAGTACATCACCGTACCTACAACAGCTGGTGACAGGCTGTCAGTACATCACCGTACCTACAACAGCTGGTGACAGGTTGTCAGTACATCACCGTACCTACAACAGCTGGTGACAGGCTGTCAGTACATCACCGTACCTACAACAGCTGGTGACAGGCTGTCAGTACATCACCGTAGCCAACAACAGCTGGTGACAGGCTGTCAGTACATCACCGTAGCCAACAACAGCTGGTGACAGGCTGTCAGTACATCACCGTAGCCAACAACAGCTGGTGACAGGCTGTCAGTACATCACCGTAGCCAACAACAGCTGGTGACAGGCTGTCAGTACATCACCGTAGCGAACAACAGCTGGTGACAGGCTGTCAGTACATCACCGTAGCCAACAACAGCTGGTGACAGGCTGTCAGTACATCACCGTACCAACAACAGCTGGTGACAGGCTGTCAGTACATCACCGTAGCCAACAACAGCTGGTGACAGGCTGTCAGTACATCACCGTACCTACAACAGCTGGTGACAGGCTGTCAGTACATCACCGTAGCCAACAACAGCTGGTGACAGGCTGTCAGTACATCGCCGTAGCTAACAACAGCTGGTGACAGGCTGTCAGCACATCACCGTACCTACAACAGCTGGTGACAGGCTGTCAGTACATCACCGTAGCCAACAACAGCTGGTGACATGCTGTCAATACATCACCGTAGCCAACAACAGCTGGTGACAGGCTGTCAGTACATCACCGTAGCCAACAGCTGGTGACAGGCTGTCAGTACATCACCGTAGCCAACAACAGCTGGTGACAGGGTGTCAGTACATCACCGTAGCCAACAACAGCTGGTGACAGGCTGTCAGTACATTACCGTAGCCAACAACAGCTGGTGACAGGCTGTCAGTACATCACCGTAGCCAACAACAGCTGGTGACAGGCTGTCAGTACATCACCGTAGCCAACAACAGCTGGTGACAGGCTGTCAGTACATCACCGTACCTACAACAGCTGGTGACAGGCTGTCAGTACATCACCTACCTACAACAGCTGGTGACAGGCTGTCAATACATCATCGTAGCCAACAACAGCTGGTGACAGGCTGTCAGTACATCACCGTAGCCAGCAACAGCTGGTGACAGGCTGTCAGTACATCACCGTAGCCAACAACAGCTGGTGACAGGCTGTCAGTACATCACCGTAGCCAACAACAGCTGGTGACAGGCTGTCAGTACATCACCGTAGCCAACAACAGCTGGTGACAGGCTGTCAGTACATCACCGTAGCCAACAACAGCTGGTGACAGGCTGTCAGTACCTACACAGGCTGTCAGTACACCGTAGCCAACAACAGCTGGTGACAGGCTGTCAGTACATCACCGTAGCCAACAACAGCTGGTGACAGGCTGTCAGTACATCACCGTAGCCAACAACAGCTGGTGACAGGCTGTCAGTACATCACCGTAGCCAACAACAGCTGGTGACAGGCTGTCAGTACATCACCGTAGCCAACAACAGCTGGTGACAGGCTGTCAGTACATCACCGTAGCCAACAACAGCTGGTGACAGGCTGTCAGTACATCACCGTAGCCAACAACAGCTGGTGACAGGCTGTCAGTACATCACCGTAGCCAACAACAGCTGGTGACAGGCTGTCAGTACATCACCGTAGCCAACAACAGCTGGTGACAGGCTGTCAGTACATCACCGTAGCCAACAACAGCTGGTGACAGGCTGTCAGTACATCACCGTAGCCAACAACAGCTGGTGACAGGCTGTCAGTACATCACCGTAGCCAACAACAGCTGGTGACAGGCTGTCAGTACATCACCGTAGCCAACAACAGCTGGTGACAGGCTGTCAGTACATCACCGTAGCCAACAACAGCTGGTGACAGGCTGTCAGTACATCACCGTAGCCAACAACAGCTGGTGACAGGCTGTCAGTACATCACCGTAGCCAACAACAGCTGGTGACAGGCTGTCAGTACATCACCGTAGCCAACAACAGCTGGTGACAGGCTGTCAGTACATCACCGTAGCCAACAACAGCTGGTGACAGGCTGTCAGTACATCACCGTAGCCAACAACAGCTGGTGACAGGCTGTCAGTACATCACCGTAGCCAACAACAGCTGGTGGCAGGCAGGCTGTCAGTACATCACCGTAGCCAACAACAGCTGGTGACAGGCTGTCAGTACATCACCGTAGCCAACAACAGCTGGTGACAGGCTGTCAGTACATCACCGTAGCCAACAACAGCTGGTGACAGGCTGTCAGTACACCGTAGCCAACAACAGCTGGTGACAGGCTGTCAGTACATCACCGTAGCCAACAACAGCTGGTGACAGGCTGTCAGTACATCACCGTAGCCAACAACAGCTGGTGACAGGCTGTCAGTACATCACCGTAGCCAACAACAGCTGGACAGGCTGACAGGCTGTCAGTACATCACCGTAGCCAACAACAGCTGGTGACAGGCTGTCAGTACATCACCGTAGCCAACAACAGCTGGTGACAGGCTGTCAGTACATCACCGTAGCCAACAACAGCTGGTGACAGGCTGTCAGTACATCACCGTAGCCAACAACAGCTGGTGACAGGCTGTCAGTACATCACAGCAGTAGCCAACACCGTAGCAGCTGGTGACAGGCTGTCAGTACATCACCGTAGCCAACAACAGCTGGTGACAGGCTGTCAGTACACCGTAGCCAACAGCAGCTGGTGACAGGCTGTCAGTACACCGTAGCCAACAACAGCTGGTGACAGGCTGTCAGTACATCACCGTAGCCAACAGCAGCTGGTGACAGGCTGTCAGTACACCGTAGCCAACAGCAGCTGGTGACAGGCTGTCAGTACACCGTAGCCAACAACAGCTGGTGACAGGCTGTCAGTACATCACCGTAGCCAACAGCAGCTGGTGACAGGCTGTCAGTACACCGTAGCCAACAACAGCTGGTGACAGGCTGTCAGTACACCGTAGCCAACAACAGCTGGTGACAGGCTGTCAGTACATCACCGTAGCCAACAACAGCTAGATTATTAACAATTTCATCAATAATAACCCACAAGGAAACCCTCATAAGACAAGAATAATTTACAAACATTAAAAAAATATGTGAGTAAATCACCGGCTTCCCTGTAAATCTTAGGTAATGAATGTTGTAAATTACCGTGGCCTCTCTGCGTTATTTACTGAGGTAATGAATGTTGTAAATTACCGTGGCCTCTCTGCGTTATTTACTGAGAGTCTCATTCACCATTTACGTTATTTATGATGAATAAAGCGTTTCTGCAGTCACCAAATATATTAATTTTGAACGACTTAAGTATTAGTCTTAGCTATTGGTCTTAGCTATTGGTCTGGCTATTGGTCTGGCTATTGGCATGGCTACTGGCCTGGATATTGGCCTGGCTATTGGCATGGCTATTGGCCTGGCTATTGGTCTTAGCTATTGGTCTGGCTATTGGCATGGCTATTGGCCTGGCTATTGGTCTTAGCTATTGGTCTGGCTATTGGCCTGGCTATTGGTCTTAGCTATTGGTCTGGCTATTGGCATGGCTATTGGTCTGGCTATTGGCCTGCCTATTGGCGTGGCTATTGGCCTGGCTATTGGTCTGGCTATTGGCCTGGCTACTGGCCTGGATATTGGCCTGGCTATTGGCATGGCTATTGGCCTGGCTATTGGTCTGGCTATTGGCATGGCTATTGGCCTGGCTATTGGCATGGCTATTGGTCATTGGTCTGGCTATTGGTCTGGCTATTGGTCTGGCTATTGGTCTGGCTATTGGTCTGGCTATTGGCCTGGCTATTGGCCTGGCTATTGGTCTGGCTATTGGTCTGGCTATTGGTCTGGCTATTGGCCTGGCTATTGGTCTGGCTATTGGTCTGGCTATTGGTCTGGCTATTGGTCTGGCTATTGGTCTGGCTATTGGTCTGGCTATTGGTCTGGCTATTGGTCTGGCTATTGGTCTGGCTATTGGCCTGGCTATTGGCCTGGCTATTGGTCTGGCTATTGGTCTGGCTATTGGTCTGGCTATTGGTCTGGCTATTGGTCTGGCTATTGGCATGGCTATTGGTCTGGCTATTGGCCTGGCTATTGGTCTGGCTATTGGCCTGGCTATTGGCATGGCTACTGGCCTGGCTACTGGCCTGGCTATTGGCCTGGCTATTGGCCTGGATATTGGCCTGGCTATTGGCATGGCTACTGGCCTGGCTACTGGCCTGGCTATTGGCCTGGCTATTGGCATGGCTATTGGCCTGGCTACTGGCCTGGCTATTGGCATGGCTATTGGCCTGGCTACTGGCCTGGCTATTGGCATGGCTATTGGCATGGCTACTGGCCTGGCTATTGGCATGGCTATTGGCATGGCTACTGGCCTGGCTATTGGCCTGGCTACTGGCCTGGCTATTGGCATGGCTATTGGCATGGCTATTGGCCAGGCTAGTGGCCTTACTAATGGCTTGACTAGTGACCTGGCTAGTGACCTGGTTATTGGCTTTGGCTAGTGACCTGGCTAGTGACCTGGCTAGTGACCTGGCTAGTGACCTGGCTAGTGACCTGGCAAGTGACCTGGCTAGTGACCTGGCTAGTGACCTGGCTAGTGACCTGGCTAGTGACCTGGCTAGTGACCTGGCTGCCCCAGGTTTATAGTCATGTAATGGTTTAACTCCATCAATATTGAGATTGATGTGTATGATTCATCTGGTGGGTACTGATGTGTATGATTCATCTGGTGGGTACTGATGTGTATGATTCATTGTGGATCCATCGGTGGGCCCGATGGATGATCCATCCGGGGATGATGTGATGATCCACCCGGTGGGTACCGAGGGAGTTTCATCGGGGGACGATGGTAATCCATGGGTGGCCCGATGGATGATCCATCCTGGGACTGATGTGTATGTTTCATCCGGGGGAATTGATGCAGTTTCCACCCGGGGGGCACTGATGGATGATCCACCCGGTGGGACGATGGATGATCCACCCTGGGTACGATGTAGATCCACCCGGTGGAAGATGTGATCCATCCGTGGTTCGATGCTATGATCCACCCCGTGGGCACTGATTGTATGATCCATCGGTTTGGCATTGTGGTATGGATTCATCCGTGGGTAGATGGGATATCATCCGGTACTGGGATTGTGATGATCCATCGGTGGGTATTGATGCGTATGATCCATCGGTGGGCTTTGGGATGCTATGGATCCATCGGGGTACGATTGCATGATCCATCCCGTGGCATGGATGGTATGATCCATCCGTGGCACGATGGTAGGGATCATCCCGTGGCAGAGGGCATGATCCATCGGTGGGCATGTGGTATGATCCATCCGGGATACTGATGCGTATGATCCATCCGGGGGGCACCGATGCTGATCCATCCGGGGTACTGATGGTATGATCCATCCGTGGAAATTTGCGGCAAGGATCCATCTGGTACCATGTGTATGATCCATCCCGGCACTGGATGCGTATGGATTCCATCCGTGGCACTTTGTGCTATGATCCATCCGGCGTGGAAAATTTTGCATATGGATCCATCCGTGGGTACTGATGGCGGATTCATCCTGTGGGCATGATGCGTTTTGATCCATCCCCGTGGGTACTGATGCATGATCCATCTGGTGGGCACGATATGTATGATCCATCCCGTGGATACTGATGCGTATGATCCATCCGGTGGGTACCGATGCTGATGACCCATCCGGGGGGTACGATGGTATATCCATCGGCGGGACCGATGTATGATCCATCCCGTGGGACGGGATGGTAATCCATCCCGGGGGTACTGATGCGTATGATCCCACCCCGTGTATTGATGTGTATGATCCATCCCTGGGCATGATGGTATGATCCATCCTGTGGGACCGGATGCGATGATCCATCTGGGTACCGATGTGCATGTTTCCATCCCGTGGGTACCGGATGTCGTATGATCCATCCCGTGGCACTGGATGGTTTGGATCCATCCGGTGGGTCCCGATGGTTGATCCATCGGTGGGCATGATGGCATGATCCATCCGGTGGCACCGATGTGATGGATCCAATCCCGTGGGTACTGATGCGTATGATCCATCCCGTGGTCGTTTTGTGGATTCCATCCCGTGGACCGATGGCTGACCCATCTGGGGGGTACTGATGGTATGATCCATCGGTGGACTGATGCGGATCCATCCCGGGGGTCCCGGATGGTATGATCATCCCGGGGGCACGATGGATGATCATCCGTGGATGAGTGTTGATCATCTCGGGGGCAATTGATGGAATGATCCATCTGGTGGGTACTGATGGTAGGATCACCCGTGGGCCCGAGGGCATGATCCATCCGGGGGGTTGATGTGTATGATCCATCCGGTGGGTACGATGTGTATGATCCATCTGGTGGGACCTGTGAGGATTCATCTCGTGGCTATGTGATGATTCACCCTCGTGGACTGATGTGTATGATTCATCTGGGGGTACTGAGGGTATGATCCATCCGGGGGAATTCGATGTGTATGATTCACCCGGTGGTACTGATGTGATGATTCATCCTGGGTATGATGCATGTTTCCACCCGGTGGGACTGATGCGATGATTCACCCTCGGGGGTACCGATGTGTATGATCCATCCCGTGGGTACTGATGGATGATCCATCCCGTGGTCCCGAGTGTATGATCCATCCGGTGGGACTGATGCATGATCCACCCGGTGGATGATGGATGATCCACCCGTGGGATGGTAGATCCATCCGTGGCAATATGTGTGATCCACCCGGGGGGTACTGATGTGTATGATTCATCTGGTGGGTACTGATGTGTATGATTCATCTGGTGGGTACTGATGTGTATGATTCATCTGGTGGGTACTGATGTGTATGATTCATCTGGTGGGTACTGATGTGTATGATTCATCTGGTGGGTATTAAATACCATCAATATCTTATTTTGTTATGTGTATGTAGTAGGCTGGTTACTGGGGTTTCAAGTCTATCTACTACACATTAGTACATCACAGGTCGAGAATAATATTCTGATACTAATATAAATACTTATAAAATATATATGGAAGATATTACGGCAGATGTTATCTTAGAACCCGAGCATTTTAAATTATTAAAAATTGGGATATTGAGAGAGTTCCGGGGGGCGTTGACCCCCGGAACTCTCTCCAAGTATACCTAATTTTAGATAATTTAAAATACTCGGATATACTAAGATATACATCTGCCGGTGTGTATATCCTTCCATATATATTTATAAGTATTTATATTAGTATAAAACAACCATCCTTCAAAAATAACAAATTAAATTCCCCACATGAGCAAAAAAATCGGAAATTTATATAAATATAAATGGCTACAATAAATGGGTATAAAAATATTTTTTGAGGGACCATAAAAACTTCCCAATTTGGCCAACTGTTAACGAAATTGGTAAATGTATTAACATAAAGGAAAAATGACAGACGGGAACTGCAAAAACGAGAATGGAATTATATTTTTGGTGCACGATACGTTATAAAAAATAATTATATGTTACGTTGTGAGAACAACCTTGAGAGAGAGAGAGAGAGAGAGAGAGAGAGAGAGAGAGAGAGAGAGAGAGAGAGCAGAGGAGAGAGAGAGAGAGAGAGAGGAGAGAGAGAGAGAGAGAGAGCGAGAGAGGAAAAGGAAGCAGTGAAATTAACTTAGACACGACACTTGTCCCAAGAGAAGTGAAGTTTGCAACAGTATGCAACCTAGTGTTAAATGTTGGTACTGGAGGATGTGACGACACTTGTGTTGGTACTGAGGATGTGACGACACTTGTGTTGGTACTGAGGATGTGACGACACGAATGTTGGTACTCGAGATGTGACGACACTTGTTTGCAACAGTATGCAACCTAGTGTTAAATGTTGGTACTGGAGGATGTGACACACTTGTGTTGGTACTGGAGGATGTGACGACACTTGTGTTGGTACTGAGGATGTGACGACACTTGTGTTGCAACAGTATGCAACCTAGTGTTAAATGTTGGTACTGCAGGATGTGACGACACTTGTGTTGCAACAGTATGCAACCTAGTGTTAAATGTTGGTACTGGAGGATGTGACGACACTTGTGTTGGTACTGAGGATGTGACGACACTTGTGTTGGTACTGAGGATGTGACGACACTTGTGTTGGTACTGCAGGATGTGACGACACTTGTGTTGCAACAGTATGCAACCTAGTGTTAAATGTTGGTACTGGAGGATGTGACGACACTTGTGTTGGTACTGGAGGATGTGACGACACTTGTGTTGGTACTGGAGGATGTGACGACACTTGTGTTGGTACTGGAGGATGTGACGACACTTGTGTTGGTACTGGAGGATGTGACGACACTTGTGTTGCAACAGTATGCAACCTAGTGTTAAATGTTGGTACTGGAGGATGTGACGACACTTGTGTTGCAACAGTATGCAACCAAGTGTTAAATGTTGGTACTGGAGGATGTGACGACACTTGTGTTGGTACTGGAGGATGTGACGACACTTGTGTTGGTACTGGAGGATGTGACGACACTTGTGTTGGTACTGGAGGATGTGACGACACTTGTGTTGCAACAGTATGCAACCTAGTGTTAAATGTTGGTACTGGAGGATGTGACGACACTTGTGTTGCAACAGTATGCAACCTAGTGTTAAATGTTGGTACTGGAGGATGTGACGACACTTGTGTTGCAACAGTATGCAACCTAGTGTTAAATGTTGGTACTGGAGGATGTGACGACACTTGTGTTGGTACTGGAGGATGTGACGACACTTGTGTTGGTACTGGAGGATGTGACGACACTTGTGTTGCAACAGTATGCAACCTAGTGTTAAATGTTGGTACTGGAGGATGTGACGACACTTGTGTTGGTACTGGAGGATGTGACGACACTTGTGTTGGTACTGGAGGATGTGACGACACTTGTGTTGGTACTGGAGGATGTGACGACACTTGTGTTGCAACAGTATGCAACCTAGTGTTAAATGTTGGTACTGGAGGATGTGACGACACTTGTGTTGGTACTGGAGGATGTGACGACACTTGTGTTGCAACAGTATGCAACCTAGTGTTAAATGTTGGTACTGGAGGATGTGACGACACTTGTGTTGGTACTGGAGGATGTGACGACACTTGTGTTGGTACTGGAGGATGTGACGACACTTGTGTTGGTACTGAGGATGTGACGACACTTGTGTTGGTACTGAGGATGTGACGACACTTGTGTTGGTACTGCAGGATGTGACGACACTTGTGTTGCAACAGTATGCAACCTAGTGTTAAATGTTGGTACTGGAGGATGTGACGACACTTGTGTTGGTACTGGAGGATGTGACGACACTTGTGTTGGTACTGGAGGATGTGACGACACTTGTGTTGGTACTGGAGGATGTGACGACACTTGTGTTGGTACTGGAGGATGTGACGACACTTGTGTTGGTACTGGAGGATGTGACGACACCTGTGTTGGTACTGGAGGATGTGACGACACTTGTGTTGGTACTGGAGGATGTGACGACACTTGTGTTGGTACTGGAGGATGTGACGACACTTGTGTTGGTACTGGAGGATGTGACGACACTTGTGTTGCAACAGTATGCAACCTAGTGTTAAATGTTGGTACTGGAGGATGTGACGACACTTGTGTTGGTACTGGAGGATGTGACGACACTTGTGTTGGTACTGGAGGATGTGACGACACTTGTGTTGCAACAGTATGCAACCTAGTGTTAAATGTTGGTACTGGAGGATGTGACGACACTTGTGTTGCAACAGTATGCAACCTAGTGTTAAATGTTGGTACTGGAGGATGTGACGACACTTGTGTTGGTACTGGAGGATGTGACGACACTTGTGTTGCAACAGTATGCAACCTAGTGTTAAATGTTGGTACTGGAGGATGTGACGACACTTGTGTTGCAACAGTATGCAACCTAGTGTTAAATGTTGGTACTGGAGGATGTGACGACACTTGTGTTGGTACTGGAGGATGTGACGACACTTGTGTTGGTACTGGAGGATGTGACGACACTTGTGTTGCAACAGTATGCAACCTAGTGTTAAATGTTGGTACTGGAGGATGTGACGACACTTGTGTTGGTACTGGAGGATGTGACGACACTTGTGTTGGTACTGGAGGATGTGACGACACTTGTGTTGGTACTGGAGGATGTGACGACACTTGTGTTGCAACAGTATGCAACCTAGTGTTAAATGTTGGTACTGGAGGATGTGACGACACTTGTGTTGCAACAGTATGCAACCTAGTGTTAAATGTTGGTACTGGAGGATGTGACGACACTTCTGTTGCTACTGGATGATGTGACGACACTTGTGTGTGTTGCTACTGGAGAATGTGACGACACTTGTGTGTTGCAACTGGATGATGTGACGACACTTGTGTGTTGCTACTGGATGATGTGACGACACTTGTGTTGCTAATGGAGGATGTGACGACACTTGTGTGTGTTGCTACTGGAGGATGTGACGACACTTGTGTGTGTTGCTACTGGAGGATGTGACGACACTTGTGTATGTTGCTACGGAGGATGTGACGACACTTGTGTGTGTTGCTACGGAGGATGTGACGACACTTGTGTGTGTTGCTACTGGATGATGTGACGACACTTGTGTGTGTTGCTACGGAGGATGTGACGACACTTGTGTTGCTACTGGATGATGTGACGACACTTGTGTGTGTTGCTACTGGATGATGTGACGACACTTGTGTGTTGCTACTGGAGGATGTGACGACACTTGTGTGTTGCTACTGGAGGATGTGACGACACTTGTGTGTTGCTACTGGATGATGTGACATTTGTGTGCTGACACATCCTCTAGCAGTCCCTCAGCCGGGCTAAGGGACTGCTGGAGGTCAGTCCCTGGCTAAGGGACTGCTGGAGGTCAGTCCCTGGCTAAGGGACTGCTGGAGGTCAGTCCCTGGCTAAGGGACTGCTGGAGGTCAGTCCCTGGCTAAGGGACTGCTGGAGGTCAGTCCCTGGCTAAGGGACTGCTGGAGGTCAGTCCCTGGCTAAGGGACTGCTGGAGGTCAGTCCCTGGCTAAGGGACTGCTGGAGGTCAGTCCCTGGCTAAGGGACTGCTGGAGGTCAGTCTCTGGCTAAGGGACTGCTGGAGGTCAGTCTCTGGCTAAGGGACTGCTGGAGGTCAGTCTCTGGCTAAGGGACTGCTGGAGGTCAGTCTCTGGCTAAGGGACTGCTGGAGGTCAGTCTCTGGCTAAGGGACTGCTGGAGGTCAGTCCCTGGCTAAGGGACTGCTGGAGGTCAGTCTCTGGCTAAGGGACTGCTGGAGGTCAGTCTCTGGCTAAGGGACTGCTGGATGTCAGTCCCTGGCTAAAGGACTGCTGGAGGTCAATCTCTGGCTAAGGGACTGCTGGAGGTCAGTCTCTGGCTAAGGGACTGCTGGAGGTCAGTCCCTGGCTAAGGGACTGCTGGAGGTCAGTCTCTGGCTAAGGGACTGCTGGATGTCAGTCCCTGGCTAAAGGACTGCTGGAGGTCAATCTCTGGCTAAGGGACTGCTGGAGGTCAGTCTCTGGCTAAGGGACTGCTGGAGGTCAGTCCCTGGCTAAGGGACTGCTGGAGGTCAGTCCCTGGCTAAGGGACTGCTGGAGGTCAGTCCCTGGCTAAGGGACTGCTGGAGGTCAGTCCCTGGCTAAGGGACTGCTGGAGGTCAGTCCCTGGCTAAGGGACTGCTGGAGGTCAGTCTCTGGCTAAGGGACTGCTGGAGGTCAGTCTCTGGCTAAGGGACTGCTGGAGGTCAGTCTCTGGCTAAGGGACTGCTGGAGGTCAGTCTCTGGCTAAGGGACTGCTGGAGGTCAGTCCCTGGCTAAGGGACTGCTGGAGGTCAGTCTCTGGCTAAGGGACTGCTGGAGGTCAGTCTCTGGCTAAGGGACTGCTGGATGTCAGTCCCTGGCTAAAGGACTGCTGGAGGTCAATCTCTGGCTAAGGGACTGCTGGAGGTCAGTCTCTGGCTAAGGGACTGCTGGATGTCAGTCCCTGGCTAAAGGACTGCTGGAGGTCAATCTCTGGCTAAGGGACTGCTGGAGGTCAGTCTCTGGCTAAGGGACTGCTGGAGGTCAGTCCCTGGCTAAGGGACTGCTGGAGGTCAGTCTCTGGCTAAGGGACTGCTGGATGTCAGTCCCTGGCTAAAGGACTGCTGGAGGTCAATCTCTGGCTAAGGGACTGCTGGAGGTCAGTCTCTGGCTAAGGGACTGCTGGAGGTCAGTCCCTGGCTAAGGGACTGCTGGAGGTCAGTCCCTGGCTAAGGGACTGCTGGAGGTCAGTCCCTGGCTAAGGGACTGCTGGAGGTCAGTCCCTGGCTAAGGGACTGCTGGAGGTCAGTCTCTGGCTAAGGGACTGCTGGAGGTCAGTCTCTGGCTAAGGGACTGCTGGAGGTCAGTCTCTGGCTAAGGGACTGCTGGAGGTCAGTCTCTGGCTAAGGGACTGCTGGAGGTCAGTCTCTGGCTAAGGGACTGCTGGAGGTCAGTCCCTGGCTAAGGGACTGCTGGAGGTCAGTCTCTGGCTAAGGGACTGCTGGAGGTCAGTCTCTGGCTAAGGGACTGCTGGATGTCAGTCCCTGGCTAAAGGACTGCTGGAGGTCAATCTCTGGCTAAGGGACTGCTGGAGGTCAGTCTCTGGCTAAGGGACTGCTGGAGGTCAGTCCCTGGCTAAGGGACTGCTGGAGGTCAGTCTCTGGCTAAGGGACTGCTGGATGTCAGTCCCTGGCTAAAGGACTGGTGGAGGTCAATCTCTGGCTAAGGGACTGCTGGAGGTCAGTCTCTGGCTAAGGGACTGCTGGAGGTCAGTCCCTGGCTAAGGGACTGCTGGAGGTCAGTCTCTGGCTAAGGGACTGCTGGAGGTCAGTCCCTGGCTAAGGGACTGCTGGAGGTCAGTCTCTGGCTAAGGGACTGCTGGAGGTCAGTCTCTGGCTAAGGGACTGCTGGAGGTCAGTCTCTGGCTAAGGGACTGCTGGAGGTCAGTCTCTGGCTAAGGGACTGCTGGAGGCCAGTCCCTGGCTAAGGGACTGCTGGAGGCCAGTCCCTGGCTAAGGGACTGCTGGAGGTCAGTCTCTGGCTAAGGGACTGCTGGAGGCCAGTCTCTGGCTAAGGGACTGCTGGAGGTCAGTCTCTGGCTAAGGGACTGCTGGA
>NC_091380.1:395109-425109 GCF_038502225.1 Cherax quadricarinatus
CTCTCTCAGTCTAACTCACACCATCCCTCAGTCCACCTCTCACTCTCTCAGTCTAACTCACACCATCCCTCAGTCCACCTCTCACTCTCTCAGTCTAACTCCCACCATCCCTCAGTCCACCTCTCACTCTCTCAGTCTAACTCACACCATCCCTCAGTCCACCTCTCACTCTCTCAGTCTAACTCACACCATCCCTCAGTCCACCTCTCACTCTCTCAGTCTAACTCACACCATCCCTCACTCCACCTCTCACTCTCTCAGTCTAACTCACACCATCCCTCAGTCCACCTCTCACTCTCAGTCTAACTCACACCATCCCTCAGTCCACCTCTCACTCTCTCAGTCTAACTCACACCATCCCTCAGTCCACCTCTCACTCTCTCAGTCTAACTCACACCATCCCTCAGTCCACCTCTCACTCTCTCAGTCTAACTCACACCATCCCTCAGTCCACCTCTCACTCTCTCAGTCTAACTCACACCATCCCTCAGTCCACCTCTCACTCTCTCAGTCTAACTCACACCATCCCTCAGTCCACCTCTCACTCTCTCAGTCTAACTCACACCATCCCTCAGTCCACCTCTCACTCTCTCAGTCTAACTCACACCATCCCTCAGTCCACCTCTCACTCTCTCAGTCTAACTCACACCATCCCTCAGTCCACCTCTCACTCTCTCAGTCTAACTCACACCATCCCTCAGTCCACCTCTCACTCTCTCAGTCTAACTCACACCATCCCGGAGTCCACCTCTCACTCTCTCAGTCTAACTCACACCATCCCTCAGTCCACCTCTCACTCTCTCAGTCTAACTCACACCATCCCTCAGTCCACCTCTCACTCTCTCAGTCTAACTCACACCATCCCTCAGTCCACCTCTCACTCTCTCAGTCTAACTCACACCATCCCTCAGTCCACCTCTCACTCTCTCAGTCTAACTCACACCATCCCTCAGTCCACCTCTCACTCTCTCAGTCTAACTCACACCATCCCTCAGTCCACCTCTCACTCTCTCAGTCTAACTCACACCATCCCTCAGTCCACCTCTCACTCTCTCAGTCTAACTCACACCATCCCTCAGTCCACCTCTCACTCTCTCAGTCTAACTCACACCATCCCTCAGTCCACCTCTCACTCTCTCAGTCTAACTCACACCATCCCTCAGTCCACCTCTCACTCTCTCAGTCTAACTCACACCATCCCTCAGTCCACCTCTCACTCTCTCAGTCTAACTCACACCATCCCTCACTCCACCTCTCACTCTCTCAGTCTAACTCACACCATCCCTCAGTCCACCTCTCACTCTCTCAGTCCACCTCTCACTCTCTCAGTCTAACTCACACCATCCCGGAGTCCACCTCTCACTCTCTCAGTCTAACTCACACCATCCCTCAGTCCACCTCTCACTCTCTCAGTCTAACTCACACCATCCCTCAGTCCACCTCTCACTCTCTCAGTCTAACTCACACCATCCCTCAGTCCACCTCTCACTCTCTCAGTCTAACTCACACCATCCCTCAGTCCACCTCTCACTCTCTCAGTCTAACTCACACCATCCCTCAGTCCACCTCTCACTCTCTCAGTCTAACTCACACCATCCCTCAGTCCACCTCTCACTCTCTCAGTCTAACTCACACCATCCCTCAGTCCACCTCTCACTCTCTCAGTCTAACTCACACCATCCCTCCACCTCTCACTCTCTCAGTCTAACTCTCACCATCCCTCAGTCCACCTCTCACTCTCTCAGTCTAACTCACACCATCCCTCAGTCCACCTCTCACTCTCTCAGTCTAACTCACACCATCCCTCAGTCCACCTCTCACTCTCTCAGTCTAACTCACACCATCCCTCAGTCCACCTCTCACTCTCTCAGTCTAACTCACACCATCCCTCAGTCCACCTCTCACTCTCTCAGTCTAACTCACACCATCCCTCAGTCCACCTCTCACTCTCTCAGTCTAACTCACACCATCCCTCAGTCCACCTCTCACTCTCTCAGTCTAACTCACACCATCCCTCAGTCCACCTCTCACTCTCTCAGTCTAACTCACACCATCCCTCAGTCCACCTCTCACTCTCTCAGTCTAACTCACACCATCCCTCAGTCCACCTCTCACTCTCTCAGTCTAACTCACACCATCCCTCAGTCCACCTCTCACTCTCTCAGTCTAACTCACACCATCCCTCATTCCACCTCTCACTCTCTCAGTCTAACTCAGTCCACCTCTCACTATCTCAGTCTAACTCACACCATCCCTCAGTCCACCTCTCACTCTCTCAGTCTAACTCACACCACCCCTCAGTCCACCTCTCACTCTCTCAGTCTAACTCACACCATCCCTCAGTCCACCTCTCACTCTCTCAGTCTAACTCACACCATCCCTCAGTCCACCTCTCACTCTCTCAGTCTAACTCACACCATCCCTCAGTCCACCTCTCACTCTCTCAGTCTAACTCACACCATCCCTCAGTCCACCTCTCACTCTCTCAGTCTAACTCACACCATCCCTCAGTCCACCTCTCACTCTCTCAGTCTAACTCACACCATCCCTCAGTCCACCTCTCACTCTCTCAGTCTAACTCACACCATCCCTCAGTCCACCTCTCACTCTCTCAGTCTAACTCACACCATCCCTCCCTCCACCTCTCACTCTCTCAGTCTAACTCACACCATCCCTCAGTCCACCTCTCACTCTCTCAGTCTAACTCACACCATCCCTCAGTCCACCTCTCACTCTCTCAGTCTAACTCACACCATCCCTCAGTCCACCTCTCACTCTCTCAGTCTAACTCACCATCCCTCAGTCCACCTCTCACTCTCTCAGTCTAACTCACACCATCCCTCAGTCCACCTCTCACTCTCTCAGTCTAACTCACACCATCCCTCAGTCCACCTCTCACTCTCTCAGTCTAACTCACACCATCCCTCAGTCCACCTCTCACTGTCTCAGTCTAACTCACACCATCCCTCAGTCCACCTCTCACTCTCTCAGTCTAACTCACACCATCCCTCAGTCCACCTCTCACTCTCTCAGTCTAACTCACACCATCCCTCAGTCCACCTCTCACTCTCTCAGTCTAACTCACACCATCCCTCACTCTCTCACTGTCACCATCCCTCACTCTCTCAGTCTAACTCTCCACCTCTCACTCTCTCAGTCTAACTCACACCATCCCTCACCACCTCTCACTCTCTCAGTCTAACTCACATCCCTCATCCCTCAGTCCACCTCTCACTCTCTCAGTCTAACTCACACCATCCCTCAGTCCACCTCTCACTCTCTCAGTCTAACTCACACCATCCCTCAGTCCACCTCTCACTCTCTCAGTCTAACTCACACCATCCCTCAGTCCACCTCTCACTCTCTCAGTCTAACTCACACCATCCCTCAGTCCACCTCTCACTCTCTCAGTCTAACTCACACCATCCCTCAGTCCACCTCTCACTCTCTCAGTCTAACTCACACCATCCCTCAGTCCACCTCTCACTCTCTCAGTCTAACTCACACCATCCCTCAGTCCACCTCTCACTCTCTCAGTCTAACTCACACCATCCCTCAGTCCACCTCTCACTCTCTCAGTCTAACTCACACCATCCCTCAGTCCACCTCTCACTCTCTCAGTCTAACTCACACCATCCCTCAGTCCACCTCTCACTCTCTCAGTCTAACTCACACCATCCCTCAGTCCACCTCTCACTCACTCAGTCTAACTCACACCATCCCTCAGTCCACCTCTCACTCTCTCAGTCTAACTCACACCATCCCTCAGTCCACCTCTCACTCTCTCAGTCTAACTCACACCATCCCTCAGTCCACCTCTCACTCTCTCAGTCTAACTCACACCATCCCTCAGTCCACCTCTCACTCTCTCAGTCTAACTCACACCATCCCTCAGTCCACCTCTCACTCTCTCAGTCTAACTCACACCATCCCTCACTCCACCTCTCACTCTCTCAGTCTAACTCACACCATCCCTCAGTCCACCTCTCACTCTCTCAGTCTAACTCACACCATCCCTCAGTCTAACTCACACCATCCCTCAGTCCACCTCTCACTCTCTCAGTCTAACTCACACCATCCCTCAGTCCACCTCTCACTCTCTCAGTCTAACTCACACCATCCCTCAGTCCACCTCTCACTCTCTCAGTCTAACTCA
Source organism: Cherax quadricarinatus (assembly GCF_038502225.1). Taxonomy (NCBI): domain Eukaryota; kingdom Metazoa; phylum Arthropoda; class Malacostraca; order Decapoda; family Parastacidae; genus Cherax; species Cherax quadricarinatus. The sequence goes on from NC_091380.1 coordinate 399,266, forward strand.
CACCATCAGTCTCTCACTCTCTCAGTCTAACTCACACCATCCCTCACTCCACCTCTCACTCTCTCAGTCTAACTCTCACCATCCCTCACCACCTCTCACTCTCTCAGTCTAACTCACTCAGTCTAAGTCTAACTCACACCATCCCGGAGTCCACCTCTCACTCTCTCAGTCTAACTCACACCATCCCTCAGTCCACCTCTCACTCTCTCAGTCTAACTCACACCATCCCGGAGTCCACCTCTCACTCTCTCAGTCTAACTCACACCATCCCTCAGTCCACCTCTCACTCTAACTCACACCATCCCTCAGTCCACCTCTCACTCTCTCAGTCTAACTCACACCATCCCTCACTCCACCTCTCACTCTCTCAGTCTAACTCACACCATCCCTCAGTCCACCTCTCACTCTCTCAGTCTAACTCACACCATCCCTCACTCCACCTCTCACTCTCTCAGTCTAACTCACACCATCCCTCAGTCCACCTCTCACTCTCTCAGTCTAACTCACACCATCCCTCACTCCACCTCTCACTCTCTCAGTCTAACTCACACCATCCCTCACTCCACCTCTCACTCTCTCAGTCTAACTCACACCATCCCTCAGTCCACCTCTCACTCTCTCAGTCTAACTCACACCATCCCTCAGTCCACCTCTCACTCTCTCAGTCTAACTCACACCATCCCTCAGTCCACCTCTCACTCTCTCAGTCTAACTCACACCATCCCTCAGTCCACCTCTCACTCTCTCAGTCTAACTCACACCATCCCTCAGTCCACCTCTCACTCTCTCAGTCTAACTCACACCATCCCTCAGTCCACCTCTCACTCTCTCAGTCTAACTCACACCATCCCTCAGTCCACCTCTCACTCTCTCAGTCTAACTCACACCATCCCTTAGTCCACCTCTCACTCTCTCAGTCTAACTCACACCATCCCTCAGTCCACCTCTCACTCTCTCAGTCTAACTCACACCATCCCTCACTCCACCTCTCACTCTCTCAGTCTAACTCACACCATCCCTCACTCCACCTCTCACTCTCTCAGTCTAACTCACACCATCCCTCAGTCCACCTCTCACTCTCTCAGTCTAACTCACACCATCCCTCAGTCCACCTCTCACTCTCTCAGTCTAACTCACACCATCCCTCAGTCCACCTCTCACTCTCTCAGTCTAACTCACACCATCCCTCACTCCACCTCTCACTCTCTCAGTCTAACTCACACCATCCCTCAGTCCACCTCTCACTCTCTCAGTCTAACTCACACCATCCCTCAGTCCACCTCTCACTCTCTCAGTCTAACTCACACCATCCCTCAGTCCACCTCTCACTCTCTCAGTCTAACTCACACCATCCCTCAGTCCACCTCTCACTCTCTCAGTCTAACTCACACCATCCCTCACTCCACTTCTCACTTTCCGTCTCTCTTCCTCTTCCCTCCCTCACAAATTTCATTAATTACAAAGTTATTATTCTTATCACGGTTTCTTCCCCTCTTCTTCCTCCTCAACATTCATTTTTAATTATTATATATTTCTTCTTCTCACGTCTCTCTCACTCTCATAACCTCTATCTCCTGTCTATCACAGTTGTAATAGCAGATAGCATTACATCTATCTGTAATAGACCCAGTAGTTGTAGATAGCATTACATCTATCTGTAATAGACCCAGTAGTTGTAGATAGCATTACATCTATCTGTAATAGACCCAGTAGTTGTAGATAGCATTACATCTATCTGTAATAGACCCAGTAGTTGTAGATAGCATTACATCTATCTGTAATAAACCCAGTAGTTGTAGATAGCATTACATCTATCTGTAATAGACCCAGTAGTTGTAGATAGCATTACATCTATCTGTAATAGACCCAGTAGTTGTAGATAGCATTACATCTATCTGTAGTTGTAGATAGCAGTACATCTATCTGTAATAGACCCAGTAGTTGTAGATAGCATTACATCTATCTGTAATAGACCCAGTAGTTGTAGACAGCATTACATCTATCTGTAATAGACCCAGTAGTCGTAGAGAGCATTGCATCTATCTGTAATAGACCCAGTAGTTGTAGATAGCATTACATCTATCTGTAAGAATAGACCCAGTAGTATTAATATTTTAGCATGGAGACCAGGAGCTACAACCCAACCTTTACTACAATACCCAATCATGCAGACCAAGAACAGATTCTACATTACAACCTCCACTACACCAGGCCTACAAGACTACACCAGGCCTACAAGACTACACCAGGCCTACAAGACTACACCAGGCCTACAAGACTACACCAGGCCTACAAGACTACACCAGGCCTACAAGACTACACCAGGCCTACAAGACTACACCAGGCCTACAAGACTACACCAGGCCTACAAGACTACACCAGGCCTACAAGACTACACCAGGCCTACAAGACTACACCAGGCCTACAAGCCTACACCAGCATACAAGACTACACCAGGCCTACAAGACTACACCAGGCCTACAAGACTACACCAGGCCTACAAGACTACACCAGCATACAAGACTACACCAGGCCTACAAGACTACACCAGGCCTACAAGACTACACCAGGCCTACAAGACTACACCAGGCCTACAAGACTACACCAGGCCTACAAGACTACACCAGCCTACAAGACTACACCAGGCCTACAAGACTACACCAGCCTACAAGACTACACCAGGCCTACAAGACTACACCAGGCCTACAAGTCTACAACAGGCATACAAGCCTACAACAGGCATACAAGCTTACACCAGGCCTAGAAGCATACACCAGGCCTACAAGCCTACACCAGACCTACAAGCCTACACCAGGCCTACAAGTCTACACCAGACCTACAAGCCTACACCAGGCCTACAAGCCTACACCAGACCTACAACCCTACACCAGACCTACAAGCCTACACCAGGCCTACAACCCTACACCAGACCTACAAGCCTACACCAAAGCCTACAAGCTTACACCAGACCCACAAGCCTACACCAGACCTACAAGCCTACACCAGACCTACAAGCCTACACCAGGCCTACAAGCCTACACCAGACCTACAAAGCTACACCAGGCCTACAAGCCTACACAAGACCCACAAGCCTACACCAGGCCTACAAGCCTATACCAGGCCTACAAGCCTTCACCAGACCCACAAGCCTATACCAGGCCTACAAGCCTACACCAGACCCACAAGCCTACACCAGGCCTACAAGCCTACACCAGACCCACAAGCCTATACCAGGCCTACAAGCCTACACCAGACCCACAAGCCTACACCAGGCCTACAAGCCTTCACCAGACCCACAAGCCTATACCAGGCCTACAAGCTTACACCAGACCCACAAGCCTACACCAGGCCTACAAGCCTACACCAAGACTGAAACAATTTGTAATTTGCATGAAAAAATCTCATCAGAGAAAATGGTTGAGGAAATTGGGCAGATGTTGGTCCCCTGTATCAGCAGTGATGACACCTGCTGCAGATGTTGGTCCCCTGTATCAGCAGTGATGACACCTGCTGCAGGTGTTGGTCCCCTGTATCAGCAGTGATGACACCTGCTGCAGGTGTTGGTCCCCTGTATCAGCAGTGATGACACCTGCTGCAGGTGTTGGTCCCCTGTATCAGCAGTGATGACACCTGCTGCAGATGTTGGTCCCCTGTATCAGCAGTGATGACACCTGCTGCAGGTGTTGGTCCCCTGTATCAGCAGTGATGACACCTGCTGCAGGTGTTGGTCCCCTGTATCAGCAGTGATGACACCTGCTGCAGATGTTGGTCCCCTGTATCAGCAGTGATGACACCTGCTGCAGATGTTGGTCCCCTGTATCAGCAGTGATGACACCTGCTGCAGGTGTTGGTCCCCTGTATCAGCAGTGATGACACCTGCTGCAGGTGTTGGTCCCCTGTATCAGCAGTGATGACACCTGCTGCAGGTGTTGGTCCCCTGTATCAGCAGTGATGACACCTGCTGCAGATGTTGGTCCCCTGTATCAGCAGTGATGACACCTGCTGCAGGTGTTGGTCCCCTGTATCAGCAGTGATGACACCTGCTGCAGGTGTTGGTCCCCTGTATCAGCAGTGATGACACCTGCTGCAGGTGTTGGTCCCCTGTATCAGCAGTGATGACACCTGCTGCAGATGTTGGTCCCCTGTATCAGCAGTGATGACACCTGCTGCAGGTGTTGGTCCCCTGTATCAGCAGTGATGACACCTGCTGCAGGTGTTGGTCCCCTGTATCAGCAGTGATGACACCTGCTGCAGATGTTGGTCCCCTGTATCAGCAGTGATGACACCTGCTACAGGTGTTGGTCCCCTGTATCAGCAGTGATGACACCTGCTGCAGATGTTGGTCCCCTGTATCAGCAGTGATAACACCTGCTGCAGGTGTTGGTCCCCTGTATCAGCAGTGATAACACCTGCTGCAGGTGTTGGTCCTCTGTATCAGCAGTGATGACACCTGCTGCAGGTGTTGGTCCCCTGTATCAGCAGTGATGACACCTGCTGCAGGTGTTGGTCCCCTGTATCAGCAGTGATGACACGTGCTACAGGTGTTGGTCCCCTGTATGTTGGTCCCCTGTATCAGCAGTGATGACACCTGCTGCAGGTGTTGGTCCCCTGTATCAGCAGTGATGACACCTGCTGCAGGTGTTGGTCCCCTGTATCAGCAGTGATGACACCTGCTGCAGATGTTGGTCCCCTGTATCAGCAGTGATGACACCTGCTGCAGGTGTTGGTCCCCTGTATCAGCAGTGATGACACCTGCTGCAGGTGTTGGTCCCCTGTATCAGCAGTGATGACACCTGCTGCAGATGTTGGTCCCCTGTATCAGCAGTGATGACACCTGCTGCAGGTGTTGGTCCCCTGTATCAGCAGTGATGACACCTGCTGCAGGTGTTGGTCCCCTGTATCAGCAGTGATGACACCTGCTGCAGGTGTTGGTCCCCTGTATCAGCAGTGATGACACCTGCTGCAGGTGTTGGTCCCCTGTATCAGCAGTGATGACACCTGCTGCAGGTGTTGGTCCCCTGTATCAGCAGTGATGACACCTGCTGCAGGTGTTGGTCCCCTGTATCAGCAGTGATGACACCTGCTGCAGGTGTTGGTCCCCTGTATCAGCAGTGATGACACCTGCTGCAGGTGTTGGTCCCCTGTATCAGCAGTGATGACACCTGCTGCAGGTGTTGGTCCCCTGTATCAGCAGTGATGACACCTGCTGCAGGTGTTGGTCCCCTGTATCAGCAGTGATGACACCTGCTGCAGGTGTTGGTCCCCTGTATCAGCAGTGATGACACCTGCTGCAGGTGTTGGTCCCCTGTATCAGCAGTGATGACACCTGCTGCAGGTGTTGGTCCCCTGTATCAGCAGTGATGACACCTGCTGCAGGTGTTGGTCCCCTGTATCAGCAGTGATGACACCTGCTGCAGGTGTTGGTCCCCTGTATAAGCAGGGATGACACCTGCTGCAGTGATCAGCAGTGATGACACCTGCTGCAGATGTTGGTCCCCTGTATCAGCAGTGATGACACCTGCTGCAGGTGTTGGTCCCCTGTATCAGCAGTGATGACACCTGCTGCAGGTGTTGGTCCCCTGTATCAGCAGTGATGACACCTGCTGCAGGTGTTGGTCCCCTGTATCAGCAGTGATGACACCTGCTGCAGATGTTGATCCCCTGTATCAGCAGTGATGACACCTGCTGCAGGTGTTGGTCCCCTGTATCAGCAGTGATGACACCTGCTGCAGGTGTTGGTCCCCTGTATCAGCAGTGATGACACCTGCTGCAGATGTTGGTCCCCTGTATCAGCAGTGATGACACCTGCTGCAGATGTTGGTCCCCTGTATCAGCAGTGATGACACCTGCTGCAGGTGTTGGTCCCCTGTATCAGCAGTGATGACACCTGCTGCAGGTGTTGGTCCCCTGTATCAGCAGTGATGACACCTGCTGCAGATGTTGGTCCCCTGTATCAGCAGTGATGACACCTGCTGCAGGTGTTGGTCCCCTGTATCAGCAGTGATGACACCTGCTGCAGGTGTTGGTCCCCTGTATCAGCAGTGATGACACCTGCTGCAGGTGTTGGTCCCCTGTATCAGCAGTGATGACACCTGCTGCAGGTGTTGGTCCCCTGTATCAGCAGTGATGACACCTGCTGCAGGTGTTGGTCCCCTGTATCAGCAGTGATGACACCTGCTGCAGGTGTTGGTCCCCTGTATCAGCAGTGATGACACCTGCTGCAGGTGTTGGTCCCCTGTATCAGCAGTGATGACACCTGCTGCAGGTGTTGGTCCCCTGTATCAGCAGTGATGACACCTGCTGCAGGTGTTGGTCCCCTGTATCAGCAGTGATGACACCTGCTGCAGGTGTTGGTCCCCTGTATCAGCAGTGATGACACCTGCTGCAGGTGTTGGTCCTCTGTATCAGCAGTGATGACACCTGCTGCAGGTGTTGGTCCCCTGTATCAGCAGTGATGACACCTGCTGCAGGTGTTGGTCCCCTGTATCAGCAGTGATGACACCTGCTGCAGGTGTTGGTCCCCTGTATCAGCAGTGATGACACCTGCTGCAGATGTTGGTCCCCTGTATCAGCAGTGATGACCCCTGTATCAGCAGTGATGACACCTGCTGCAGGTGTTGGTCCCCTGTATCAGCAGTGATGACACCTGCTGCAGGTGTTGGTCCCCTGTATCAGCAGTGATGACACCTGCTGCAGATGTTGGTCCCCTGTATCAGCAGTGATGACACCTGCTGCAGGTGTTGGTCCCCTGTATCAGCAGTGATGACACCTGCTGCAGGTGTTGGTCCCCTGTATCAGCAGTGATGACACCTGCTGCAGGTGTTGGTCCCCTGTATCAGCAGTGATGACACCTGCTGCAGGTGTTGGTCCCCTGTATCAGCAGTGATGACACCTGCTGCAGGTGTTGGTCCCCTGTATCAGCAGTGATGACACCTGCTGCAGTGTTGGTCCCCTGTATCAGCAGTGATGACACCTGCTGCAGGTGTTGGTCCCCTGTATCAGCAGTGATGACACCTGCTGCAGGTGTTGGTCCCCTGTATCAGCAGTGATGACACCTGCTGCAGGTGTTGGTCCCCTGTATCAGCAGTGATGACACCTGCTGCAGGTGTTGGTCCCCTGTATCAGCAGTGATGACACCTGCTCCAGGTGTTGGTCCCCTGTATCAGCAGTGATGACACCTGCTGCAGGTGTTGGTCCCCTGTATCAGCAGTGATGACACCTGCTACAGGTGCTGGTTCCCTGTATCAGCAGTGATGACACCTGCTGCATGTGCTGGTTCCCTGTATCAGCAGTGATGACACCTGCTGCAGATGTTGGTCCCCTGTATCGGCAGTGATGACACCTGCTGCAGGTGTTGGTCCCCTGTATCAGCAGTGAGGACACCTGCTGCAGGTGTTGGTCCCCTGTATCAGCAGTGATGACACCTGCTGCAGGTGTTGGTCCCCAGTCACTGCAGTGTTGAGACCTGCTGCTGGTGTTGGTCCCCTGTATCAGCAGTGATGACACCTGCTGCAGGTGTTGGTCCCCTGTATCAGCAGTGATGACACCTGCTGCAGGTGTTGGTCCCCTCTATCAGCAGTGATGCCTCCTGCTGCAGGGGTTGGTCCCCTGTATCAGCAGTGATGACACCTGCTGCAGGTGTTGGTCCCCTTTATCAGCAGTGATGACACCTGCTGCAGGTGTTGGTCCCCTGTATCAGCAGTGATGACACCTGCTGAAGGTGTTGGTCCTCTGTATCAGCAGTGTGCTGCAGATGTTGGTCCCCTGTATCAGCAGTGATGACACCTGCTGCAGGTGTTGGTCCCCTGTATCAGCAGTGATGACACCTGCTGCAGGTGTTGGTCCTCTGTATCAGCAGTGATGACACCACCTGCTGCAGCAGTGTTGGTCCCCTGTATCAGCAGTGATGACACCTGCTGCAGGTTGGTCCCCTGTATCAGCAGTGATGACACCTGCTGTGATGACACCTGCTGCAGGTGTTGGTCCCCTGTATCAGCAGTGATGACACCTGCTGCAGGTGTTGGTCCCCTGTATCAGCAGTGATGACACCTGCTGCAGGTGTTGGTCCCCTGTATCAGCAGTGATGACACCTGCTGCAGGTGTTGGTCCCCTGTATCAGCAGTGATGACACCTGCTGAAGGTGTTGGTCCCCTGTATCAGCAGTGATTACACCTGCTGCAGGTGTTGGTCCCCTGTATCAGCAGTGATGACACCTGCTGCAGGTGTTGGTCCCCTGTATCAGCAGTGATGACACCTGCTGCAGGTGTTGGTCCCCTGTATCAGCAGTGATGACACCTGCTGCAGGTGTTGGTCCCCTGTATCAGCAGTGATGACACCTGCTGCAGGAGTTGGTCCCCTGTATCAGCAGTGATGACACCTGCTGCAGGTGTTGGTCCTCTGTATCAGCAGTGATGACACCTACTACAGGTGCTGGTTCCCTGTATCAGCAGTGATGACACCTGCTGCAGATGTTGGTCCCCTGTATCAGCAGTGATGACACCTGCTGCAGGTGTTGGTCCCCTGTATCAGCAGTGATGACACCTGCTGCAGGTGTTGGTCCTCTGTATCAGCAGTGATGACACCTGCTGCAGGTGTTGGTCCCCTGTATCAGCAGTGATGACACCTGCTGCAGGTGTTGGTCCCCTGTATCAGCAGTGATGACACCTGCTGCAGGTGTTGGTCCCCTGTATCAGCAGTGATGACACCTGCTGCAGGTGTTGGTCCCCTGTATCAGCAGTGATGACACCTGCTGCAGGTGTTGGTCCCCTGTATCAGCAGTGATGACACCTGCTGCAGGTGTTGGTCCCCTGTATCAGCAGTGATGACACCTGCTGCAGGTGTTGGTCCCCTGTATCAGCAGTGATGACACCTGCTGCAGGTGTTGGTCCCCTGTATCAGCAGTGATGACACCTGCTGCCCCTGTATCAGGTGTTGGTCCCCTGTATCAGCAGTGATGACACCTGCTCCAGGTGTTGGTCCCCTGTATCAGCAGTGATGACACCTGCTGCAGGTGTTGGTCCCCTGTATCAGCAGTGATGACACCTGCTACAGGTGCTGGTTCCCTGTATCAGCAGTGATGACACCTGCTACATGTGCTGGTTCCCTGTATCAGCAGTGATGACACCTGCTGCAGATGTTGGTCCCCTGTATCGGCAGTGATGACACCTGCTGCAGGTGTTGGTCCCCTGTATCAGCAGTGAGGACACCTGCTGCAGGTGTTGGTCCCCTGTATCAGCAGTGATGACACCTGCTGTAGGTGTTGGTCCCCTGTATCAGCAGTGATGACACCTGCTGCAGGTGTTGGTCCCCTGTATCAGCAGTGATGACACCTGCTGCAGGTGTTGGTCCCCTTTATCAGCAGTGATGACACCTGCTGCAGGTGTTGGTCCCCTTTATCAGCAGTGATGACACCTGCTGCAGGTGTTGGTCCCCTGTATCAGCAGTGATGACACCTGCTGCAGGTGTTGGTCCCCTGTATCAGCAGTGATGACACCTGCTACAGGTGCTGGTTCCCTGTATCAGCAGTGATGACACCTGCTACAGGTGCTGGTTCCCTGTATCAGCAGTGATGACACCTGCTGAAGGTGTTGGTCCTCTGTATCAGCAGTGATGACACCTGCTGCAGATGTTGGTCCCCTGTATCAGCAGTGATGACACCTGCTGCAGGTGTTGGTCCCCTGTATCAGCAGTGATGACACCTGCTGCAGGTGTTGGTCCTCTGTATCAGCAGTGATGACACCTGCTGAAGGTGTTGGTCCTCTGTATCAGCAGTGATGACACCTACTACAGGTGTTGGTCCTCTGTATCAGCAGTGATGACACCTGCTGAAGGTGTTGGTCCCCTGTATCAGCAGTGATGACACCTGCTGCAGGTGTTGGTCCCCTGTATCAGCAGTGATGACACCTGCTCCAGGTGTTGGTCCCCTGTATCAGCAGTGATGACACCTGCTGCAGGTGTTGGTCCCCTGTATCAGCAGTGATGACACCTGCTACAGGTGCTGGTTCCCTGTATCAGCAGTGATGACACCTGCTACATGTGTTGGTCCCCTGTATCAGCAGTGATGACACCTGCTGCAGGTGTTGGTCCCCTGTATCAGCAGTGATGACACCTGCTGCAGGTGTTGGTCCCCTGTATCAGCAGTGATGACACCTGCTGAAGGTGTTGGTCCCCTGTATCAGCAGTGATGACACCTGCTGCAGGTGTTGGTCCCCTGTATCAGCAGTGATGACACCTGCTGCAGGTGTTGGTCCCCTGTATCAGCAGTGATGACACCTGCTGCAGGTGTTGGTCCCCTGTATCAGCAGTGATGACACCTGCTGCAGGTGTTGGTCCCCTGTATCAGCAGTGATGACACCTGCTGCAGATGTTGGTCCCCTGTATCAGCAGTGATGACACCTGCTGCAGGTGTTGGTCCCCTGTATCAGCAGTGATGACACCTACTACAGGTGCTGGTTCCCTGTATCAGCAGTGATGACACCTGCTGCAGGTGTTGGTCCCCTGTATCAGCAGTGATGACACCTGCTGAAGGTGTTGGTCCTCTGTATCAGCAGTGATGACACCTACTACAGGTGTTGGTCCTCTGTATCAGCAGTGATGACACCTGCTGCAGATGTTGGTCCCCTGTATCGGCAGTGATGACACCTGCTGCAGGTGTTGGTCCCCTGTATCAGCAGTGAGGACACCTGCTGCAGGTGTTGGTCCCCTGTATCAGCAGTGATGACACCTGCTGTAGGTGTTGGTCCCCTGTATCAGCAGTGATGACACCTGCTGCAGGTGTTGGTCCCCTGTATCAGCAGTGATGACACCTGCTGCAGGTGTTGGTCCCCTTTATCAGCAGTGATGACACCTGCTGCAGGTGTTGGTCCCCTTTATCAGCAGTGATGACACCTGCTGCAGGTGTTGGTCCCCTGTATCAGCAGTGATGACACCTGCTGCAGGTGTTGGTCCCCTGTATCAGCAGTGATGACACCTGCTACAGGTGCTGGTTCCCTGTATCAGCAGTGATGACACCTGCTACAGGTGCTGGTTCCCTGTATCAGCAGTGATGACACCTGCTGAAGGTGTTGGTCCTCTGTATCAGCAGTGATGACACCTGCTGCAGATGTTGGTCCCCTGTATCAGCAGTGATGACACCTGCTGCAGGTGTTGGTCCCCTGTATCAGCAGTGATGACACCTGCTGAAGGTGTTGGTCCCCTGTATCAGCAGTGATGACACCTGCTGAAGGTGTTGGTCCCCTGTATCAGCAGTGATGACACCTGCTGAAGGTGTTGGTCCCCTGTATCAGCAGTGATGACACCTGCTGAAGGTGTTGGTCCCCTGTATCAGCAGTGATGACTGTTGGTGCTGCTATTGGTCCTGCTGTTGTTGCTGTTGATCCTGCTGCTGTTGCTCCTGCTGTTGTTGCTGTTGCTACTGCTACTGTTGTTGTTGCTCACGCTATTCCTGTTGTTGGTGGCCACCATCCCCACCAGAGGTAAACACAGGGATTAACCCTGATCAACGTAATCATCACAAAACACAGGCAACATGGCGCAGACTGACAAATAAGATCCACAAAAGTCTTCAGAAAAGGCCAATATTGACCAGATGTTTTAACTTTGAACGTTTAAATAACACGATAATACAGACATCATAATGGGTTATCCTGGTGCGTAATTTACGCTATGTATCTTAATTGTAATTATGCGTACCAATGCGTAAATAAACTTGCTTAAGCCGTGAAGCTGCAGCGTCAACTTCCTCTCCTAGTCTGGCCATGTCACTGTGTCATGGCCCGATGCTTCTGACTTGCCTCAGAGAGTTTCCCTCTTAATATCTGATGACAGACTTGCAACATTGCATAGCTCCTGACGATGTACAAAGAGTGTGAAAGACCCTGAGCTAAAGATTTCCAACCCCTTGTTACTTGTTATATATATATATATATATATATATATATATATATATATATATATATATATATATATATATATATATATATATATATATATATATATATATATATATATATGTGTATATATATATACGTATATATATGTGCCTGTGTGTGTGTGTGTGTACTCACCTAGTTCAGGGGTCGAGTCCAAGCTCCTGGCCCCGCCTCTTCACTGATCGCTACTAGGTCACTCTCCCTGAGCCGTGAGCTTTATCATACCTCTGCTTAAAGCTATGTATGGATCCTTCCTCCACTACATCGCTTCCCAAACTATTCCACTTACTGACTACTCTGTGGCTGAAGAAATACTTCCTAACATCCCTGTGATTCATCTGTGTCTTCAGCTTCCAACTGTGTCCCCTTGTTACTGTGTCCAATCTCTGGAACATCCTGTCTTTGTCCACCTTGTTAATTCCTCTCAGTATTTTGTATGTCGTTATCATGTCCCCCCTATCTCTCCTGTGTGTGTGTGTGTATATATATATATATATATAGTCATTGTGTATGTTACAGTCACTATGTACGTTATACACAAACACTGTGTATGTTATACACAGTGACTGTACGTCATACACATACACTATGTACGTCATACACAGTGACTGTACGTCATACACAGTGACTGTACGTCATACACATACACTATGTACGTCATACACACTAACTGTACGTCATACACATTCACTATGTACGTCATACACAGTGACTACGTCATACACATACATTATGTACGTCATACACAGTGACTGTACGTCATACACATACACTATGTACGTCATACACAGTGACTGTACGTCATACACATACACTATGTACGTCATACACATACACTATGTACGTCATACACAGTGACTGTACGTCATACACATACACTATGTACGTCATACACAGTGACTGTACGTCATACACATACACTATGTACGTCATACACAGTGACTGTACGTCATACACATACAATATGTACGTCATACACAGTGACTGTACGTCATACACAGTGACTGTACGTCATACACAGTCACTGTACGTCATACACATACACTATGTACGTCATACACAGTGACTGTACGTCATACACATACACTATGTACGTCACTGACTGTACGTCATACACAGTGACTGTACGTCTGTACGTCATACACAGTGACTGTACGTCATACACAGTCACTGTACGTCATACACATACACTATGTACGTCATACACAGTGACTGTACGTCATACACAGTGACTGTACGTCATACACATACACTATGTACGTCATACACAGTGACTGTACGTCATACACATACAATATGTACGTCATACACAGTGACTGTACGTCATACACAGTGACTGTACGTCATACACAGTGACTGTACGTCATACACATACACTATGTACGTCACACACAGTGACTGTACGTCATACACAGTGACTGTACGTCATACACATACACTATGTACGTCACACACAGTGACTGTACGTCATACACAGTGACTGTACGTCATACACATACACTATGTACGTCATACACAGTGACTGTACGTCATACACATACACTATGTACGTCATACACAGTGACTGTACGTCATACACATACACTATGTACGTCATACACAGTGACTGTACGTCATACACAGTGACTGTACGTCATACACATACACTATGTACGTCATACACAGTGACTGTACGTCATACACATACACTATGTACGTCATACACAGTGACTGTACGTCATACACATACACTATGTACGTCATACACAGTGACTGTACGTCATACACATACACTATGTACGTCATACACATACACTATGTACGTCATACACAGTGACTGTACGTCATACACAGTGACTGTACGTCATACACATACACTATGTACGTCACACACAGTGACTGTACGTCATACACATACACTATGTACGTCACACACAGTGACTGTACGTCATACACATACACTATGTACGTCACACACAGTGACTGTACGTCATACACAGTGACTGTACGTCATATACATACACTATGTACGTCACACACAGTGACTGTACGTCATACACAGTGACTGTACGTCATACACATACAATATGTACGTCATACACAGTGACTGTACGTCATACACATACACTATGTACGTCACACACAGTGACTGTACGTCATACACAGTGACTGTACGTCATACACATACAATATGTACGTCATACACAGTGACTGTACGTCATACACATACACTATGTACGTCACACACAGTGACTGTACGTCATACACATACACTATGTACGTCACACACAGTGACTGTACGTCATACACATACACTATGTACGTCACACACAGTGACTGTACGTCATACACATACACTATGTACGTCACACACAGTGACTGTACGTCATACACATACACTATGTACGTCACACACAGTCACTATGTATGTCATACATGTAGTTCGCTAATATTAATTCATTTATATGCTAAAAAAATTGAAATTTTCTCCTCTGGTGTCTGGTAGGCGAAAAAAATAATTAATATCTTTAAAAAAAAAAGAGAAGGGAGAACAGGTGGGGTTATATTACATGTACCATCATAATATGTAATTAACATATAATTAACATATAATTAACATATATTATTATGGATCATAATAACATCATTACTTTATATTTCAACTATTATATAATAATTATCATTATATATATATATATATATATATATACATATATACATATATATATATATACATATATATATATATACATATATACATGAGGTGGTTCGGACATGTAGAGAGAATGGAGCAAAACAGAATGACTTCAAGAGTGTATCAGTCTGTAGTGGAAGGAAGGCGGGGTAGGGGTCGGCCTAGGAAAGGTTGGAGGGAGGGGGTAAAGGAGGTTTTGTGTGCGAGGGGCTTGGACTTCCAGCAGGCGTGCGTGAGCGTGTTTGATAGGAGTGAATGGAGACAAATGGTTTTTAATACTTGACGTGCTGTTGGAGTGTGAGCAAAGTAACATTTATGAAGGGGTTCAGGGAAACCGGCAGGCCGGACTTGAGTCCTGGATATGGGAAGTACAGTGCCTGCACTCTGAAGGAGGGGTGTTAATGTTGCAGTTTAAAAACTGTAGTGTAAAGCACCCTTCTGGCAAGACAGTGATGGAGTGAATGATGGTGAAAGTTTTTCTTTTTCGGGCCACCCGGCCTTGGTGGGAATCGGCCAGTGTGATAATATATATATATATATATATATATATATATATATATATATATATATATATATATATATATATATATATATATATATATATATATATATATATATATATATATATATATATATATATCAGCCGCCCCTCACCAAGGCAGTCACAAATATACCTACATCCCACTAACGTATATAAACAAATTTTCACGTATAAATACCGGGGAATAACGAAAACGATATCTTGGGTCTGGCAGCGCGGGGATTGTTGTCAAATCTAGAACGTGCGTTATGTTAGGAAAGGTGAATTAAATCCTTGTTAGAGGCGGAGCTGAGAGTACCGAGGTTTCCAGTAAACTGTGAGAGTAGTGAGTGAGGAAGCCAGGTTTCCAGTAAACTGTGAGAATAGTGAGTGAGGAAGCCAGGTTTCCAGTAAACTGTGAGAATAGTGAGTGAGGAAGCCAGGTTTCCAGTATACTGTAAGAGTAGTGAGGAAGCCAGGTTTCCAGTAAACTGTAAGAGTAGTGAGGAAGCCAGGTTTCCAGTAAACTGTAAGAGTAGTGAGGAAGCCAGGTTTCCAGTAAACTGTGAGAGTAGTGAGTGAGGAAGCCAGGTTTCCAGTAAACTGTGAGAGTAGTGAGTGAGGAAGCCAGGTTTCCAGTAAACTGTGAGAGTAGTGAGTGAGGAAGCCAGGTTTCCAGTAAACTGTAAGAGTAGTGAGGAAGCCAGGTTTCCAGTATACTGTAAGAGTAGTGAGTGAGGAAGCCAGGTTTCCAGTACACTGTAAGAGTAGCGAGGAAGCCAGGTTTCCAGTATACTGTAAGAGTAGTGAGGAAGCCAGGTTTCCAGTACACTGTAAGAGTAGCGAGGAAGCCAGGTTTCCAGTAAACTGTAAGAGTAGTGAGGAAGCCAGGTTTCCAGTAAACTGTGAGAGTAGTGAGTGAGAAAGCCAGGTTTCCAGTACACTTTAAGAGTAGTGAGAAAGCCAGGTTTCCAGTACACTTTAAGAGTAGTGAGAAAGCCAGGTTTCCAGTACACTTTAAGAGTAGTGAGAAAGCCAGGTTTCCAGTACACTTTAAGAGTAGTGAGAAAGCCAGGTTTCCAGTATACTGTAAGAGTAGTGAGAAAACCAGGTTTCCAGTACACTTTAAGAGTAGTGAAGAAGCCAGGTTTCCAGTACACTTTAAAAGTAATGAGAAAGCCAGGTTTCCAGTACACTTTAAGAGTAGTGAGAAAGCCAGGTTTCCAGTACACTTTAATAGTGAGAAAGCCAGGTTTCCAGTACACTTTAAGAGTAGTGAGAAAGCCAGGTTTCCAGTACACTTTAAGAGTAGTGAGAAAGCCAGGTTTCAAGTACACTTCAAGAGTTGTGAGAAAGCCAGGTTTCCAGTACACTTTAATAGTGAGGAAGCCAGGTTTCCAGTACACTTTAAGAGTAGTGAGAAAGCCAGGTTTCCAGTATACTGTAAGAGTAGTGAGAAAGCCAGGTTTCCAGTATACTGTAAGAGTAGTGAGAAAGCCAGGTTTCCAGTATACTGTAAGAGTAGTGAGAAAGCCAGGTTTCCAGTATACTGTAAGAGTAGTGAGAAAGCCAGGTTTCCAGTATACTGTAATAGTAGTGAGGAAGCCAGGTTTCCAGTATACTGTAAGAGTAGTGAGAAAGCCAGGTTTCCAGTACACTTTAAGAGTATTGAGAAAGCCAGGTTTCCAGTACACTTTAAGAGTATTGAGAAAGCCAGGTTTCCAGTACACTTTAAGAGTATTGAGAAAGCCAGGTTTCCAGTACACTTTAAGAGTATTGAGAAAGCCAGGTTTCCAGTACACTTTAAGAGTATTGAGAAAGCCAGGTTTCCAGTATACTGTAAGAGTAGTGAGAAAACCAGGTTTCCAGTACACTTTAAGAGTATTGAGAAAGCCAGGTTTCCAGTACACTTTAAGAGTATTGAGAAAGCCAGGTTTCCAGTACACTTTAAGAGTAGCGAGGAAGCCAGGTTTCCAGTATACTGTAAGAGTAGTGAGAAAGCCAGGTTTCCAGTATACTGTAAGAGTAGTGAGGAAGCCAGGTTTCCAGTACACTTTAAGAGTAGTGAGAAAGCCAGGTTTCCAGTACACTTTAAGAGTAGTGAGAAGCCAGGTTTCCAGCCTAGTATTAGCCTGATAATTCCATTACACGATCGCGTTCAGCCTATTTGTGATAATGAGGCTGGTGCAGCAATTAAAATTTTGACTTAAATGTATTAATTAGCAAGAATTTGGGCTCGTTGCTATTAAGGAGAATTGGTGGCTTAACGAGGAGTTAATAGTTTTTTCGTAACGAAATGTTAACGAGATGATGTTAGTTGGCTGCTGCCTCGTGTTGGCAAGTGGTGATAACTTCATGAGACGTCAAGATTACTCAATGAAAAGACGAGAGAAAGAGAGGGGGGGAGAGGGAGAGAGATAACAAGGCACACACACGCGCACACACACACGCACACACACACACACACACACACACACACACACACACACACACACACACACACACACACACACACACACACACACACACACACACACACACACGCACAGAGTATAGGCTAGGTGGCCAAAGACTGCAAACCTCACTCAAGGAGAAAGATCTTGGGGTGAGTATAACACCGAGCATGTCTCCGGAAGCACACATCAATCAGATAACTGCTGCAGCATATGGGCGCCTGGCAAACCTGAGAACAGCATTCCGATACCTTAGTAAGGAATCGTTCAAGACACTGTACACCGTGTATGTCAGGCTCATACTGGAGTATGCAGCACCTGTTTGGAGCCCGCACTTGATAAAGCACGTCAAGAAACTAGAGAAAGTACAAAGGTTTGCGACAAGGTTAGTTCCAGAGCTAAGGGGAATGTCCTATGAAGAAAGATTAAGGGAAATCGGCCTGACGACACTGGAGGACAGGAGGGTCAGGGGAGACATGATAACGACATATAAAATACTGCGTGGAATAGACAAGGTGGACAAAGACAGGATGTTCCAGGGAGGGGACACAGAAACAAGAGGCCACAATTGGAAGTTGAAGACACAAATGAGTCAGAGAGATATTAGGAAGTATTTCTTCAGTCATAGAGTTGTAAGGCAGTGGAATAGCCTAGAAAATGACGTAGTGGAGGCAGGAACCATACACAGTTTTAAGACGAGGTTTGATAAAGCTCATGGAGCGGGGAGAGAGAGGGCCCAGTAGCAACCGGTGAAGAGGCGGGGCCAGGAGCTAAGACTCGACCCCTGCAACCACAAATAGGTGAGTACAAATAGGTGAGTACACACACACACACACACACACACACACACACACACACACACACACACACACACACACACACACACACACACACACACACATATATATATATATATATATATATATATATATATATATATATATATATATATATATATATATATATGTCGTGCCGAATATGTAAAACTGGTCAATTAGTAAGAACTCATTTAAAATTAAGTCCTTTCTAAATCTTTCTCTTATACTTTTAAAGATATATTTTTTTCATTAATGTTAATGTAAAAAATTTTAATTTTGCACCAAAAGGAACTTAGAAAACTTACCTAACCTTATTATAACAAGAACAATTTATTTTAGCATAATCCAACTAAATATATTTTAGATTTGTCCAGTGTGGGTAGATTGGTAAAGCACTGCGTACCTTGTTCCAAGGTTCGTAGGTTCGAGTCTCCTTCAGCCAGAGATCAGTTTATATATATATATATATATATATATATATATATATATATATATATATATATATATATATATATATAATATATATATATGTATATATATATAATATATATATGTATATATATATATATATATATATATATATATATATATATAATATTTTTTATTATCACACCGGCCGATTCACACCAAGGCAGGGTGGCCCGAAAAAGAAAAACTTTCACCATCATTCACTCCATCACTGTCTTGCCAGAAGGGTGCTTTACACTACAGTTTTTAAACTGCAACATTAACACCCCTCCTTCAGAGTGCAGGCACTGTACTTCCCATCTCCAGGACTCAAGTCCGGCCTGCCGGTTTCCCTGAATCCCTTCATAAATGTTACTTTGCTCACACTCCAACAGCACGTCAAGTATTAAAAACCATTTGTCTCCATTCACTCCTATCAAACACGCTCACGCATGCCTGCTGGAAGTCCAAGCCCCTCGCACACAAAACCTCCTTTACCCCCTCCCTCCAACCCTTCCTAGGCCGACCCCTACCCCGCCTTCCTTCCACTACAGACTGATACACTCTTGAAGTCATTCTGTTTCGCTCCATTCTCTCTACATGTCCGAACCACCTCAACAACCCTTCCTCAGCCCTCTGGACAACAGTTTTGGTAATCTCCCACCTCCTCCTAACTTCCAAACTACGAATTCTCTGCATTATATTCACACCACACATTGCCCTCAGACATGACATCTCCACTGCCTCCAGCCTTCTCCTCGCTGCAACATTCATCACCCACGCTTCACACCCATATAAGAGCGTTGGTAAAACTATACTCTCATACATTCCCCTCTTTGCCTCCAAGGACAAAGTTCTTTGTCTCCACAGACTCCTAAGTGCACCACTCACTCTTTTTCCCTCATCAGTTCTATGATTCACCTCATCTTTCATAGACCCATCCGCTGACACGTCCACTCCCAAATATCTGAATACGTTCACCTCCTCCATACTCTCTCCCTCCAATCTGATATTCAATCTTTCATCACCTAATCTTTTTGTTATCCTCATAACCTTACTCTTTCCTGTATTCACCTTTAATTTTCTTCTTTTGCACACCCTACCAAATTCATCCACCAATCTCTGCAACTTCTCTTCAGAATCTCCCAAGAGCACAGTGTCATCAGCAAAGAGCAGCTGTGACAACTCCCACTTTGTGTGTGATTCTTTATCTTTTAACTCCACGCCTCTTGCCAAGACCCTCGCATTTACTTCTCTTACAACCCCATCTATAAATATATTAAACAACCACGGTGACATCACACATCCTTGTCTAAGGCCTACTTTTACTGGGAAAAAATTTCCCTCTTTCCTACATACTCTAACTTGAGCCTCACTATCCTCGTAAAAACTCTTCACTGCTTTCAGTAACCTACCTCCTACACCATACACTTGCAACATCTGCCACATTGCCCCCCTATCCACCCTGTCATACGCCTTTTCCAAATCCATAAATGCCACAAAGACCTCTTTAGCCTTATCTAAATACTGTTCACTTATATGTTTCACTGTAAACACCTGGTCCACACACCCCCTACCTTTCCTAAAGCCTCCTTGTTCATCTGCTATCCTATTCTCCGTCTTACTCTTAATTCTTTCAATTATAACTCTACCATACACTTTACCAGGTATACTCAACAGACTTATCCCCCTATAATTTTTGCACTCTCTTTTATCCCCTTTGCCTTTATACAAAGGAACTATGCATGCTCTCTGCCAATCCCTAGGTATATATATATAATATATATATACATTATATATATATATATATATATATATATATATATATATATATATATATATATATATATATATATATATATATATATAATTTGTCAACATTCTCTCTCGATTTAATTTTTTTTCAACTTCCCTCTTTCCCTTCTTTGCTTTACCATTTTTTCCCTCCATCCCTTCCTCCCTCCCATCCACTATATTTCGTGTTTTCTCTCTCTTCTTTCTCCTTCCCAGTTCCTGTTATCTCTCTTTATCCCTCCCTTCATCAATGACATTCTCCCTCCCTTCCTCCAGCCCCTCCATTCCCCTCCCATTTTTCCATAATCGCTTAAACCTCTTTTCCTCCATTTCTTCCTCCCTCTAGGTTACCCCTCCATCCTCCATCTCTCTACTCCATACTCCATCAATATTTTAGCGGTGAAGTTCTGAAATATTCAAGCCTCCCTTAATGGACTCGTGTTATAGCGAGGCATAACGCTCGTAGTGAAGCGCTAAACCCATAGGAGATCATACAGAGGGTAACATAGAATGCTGGACGATGTTCACAAGTGAATTGAACACTGAGGGAACACTGTTCACATCTCATTTATCTCTGTTTGCTGATGTAACTAATGTTAGGTTGGGTTATGTTAAGCTAGGTTAGATTAGGTTGCAATGGATTGTTTTGGCTAGGCTAGAGTAGGCCAAGCAAGGCTAGGCTATAATTAGTTGGACTTTGCTAGGCTAAAATAGGTTAGGCTAGGAAAGGCTAGCTTAGCTTCCGGACACGCTACAGTCACTGCTAGGCTAGGCTAGGCCCGGCTAGGCTAGGACCGGCTAGTCTAGCTCAACTTACGAACACGCTACAGTCACTACTCGGCTAGGCTAGACTAGGTTAGGTTAAGACAGGCTAGGCTAGGCTAGGCAAAGCAAGGCAAGGCTAGCTCAACTTTTGGATACGCTACAGTCACTGCTAGGCTAGGCTAGGCTAAGCCAGGCTAGCCAAGGCTAGCTCAACTTGTGGACACACTAGTCACTGCTAGGCTAGGCTAGGCCCAGCTAGGCTAGGATATCTCAATTTGCGGACACGCTACAGTCACTACTCGGCTAGGCTAGGCTAGGCCCAGCTAGGCTAGGATATCTCAACTTACGAACACGCTACAGTCACTACTCGGCTACGCAAGGCTAGGCCCAGCTAGGCTAGGATATCTCAACTTACGAACACACAACAGTCACTACTCGGCTACGCTAGGCTAGGCCCAGCTAGGCTAGGATATCTCAACTTACGAACACGCTACAGTCACTACTCGGCTAGGCTAGGCTAGGCTAGGCCCAGCTAGGCTAGGATAGCTCAACTTACGAACACACTACAGTCACTACTCGGCTAGGCTAGGCTAGGCCCAGCTAGGCTAGGATATCTCAACTTACGAACACACTACAGTCACTACTCGGCTAGGCTAGGCTAGGCCCAGCTAGGCTAGGATAGCTCAACTTACGAACACGCTACAGTCACTAGGCCAGGCTAGGCTAGGCCCAGCTAGGCTAGGATATCTCAACTTACGAACACACTACAGTCACTACTCGGCCAGGCTAGGCTAGGCCCAGCTAGGCTAGGATATCTCAACTTACGAACAAACTACAGTCACTACTCGGCTAGGCTAGGCTAGGCCCAGCTAGGCTAGGATATCTCAACTTACGAACACACTACAGTCACTACTCGGCTAGGCCCAGCTAGGCTAGGATATCTCAACTTACGAACAAACTACAGTCACTACTCGGCTAGGCTAGGCTAGGCCCAGCTAGGCTAGGATATCTCAACTTACGAACAAACTACAGTCACTACTCGGCTAGGCTAGGCTAGGCCCAGCTAGGCTAGGATATCTCAACTTACGAACAGGCTACAGTCACTACTCGGCTAGGCTAGACTAGGCCCAGCTAGGCAAGGATATCTCAACTTACGAACAAACTACAGTCACTACTCGGCTAGGCTAGACTAGGCCCAGCTAGGCTAGGATATCTCAACTTACGAACACACTACAGTCACTACTCGGCTAGGCTAGACTAGGCCCAGCTAGGCTAGGATATCTCAACTTACGAACACACTACAGTCACTACTCGGCTAGGCTAGACTAGGCCCAGCTAGGCTAGGATATCTCAACTTACGAACAAACTACAGTCACTACTCGGCTAGGCTAGGCTAGGCCTAGCTAGGCTAGGATATCTCAACTTACGAACAAACTACAGTCACTACTCGGCTAGGCTAGACTAGGCCTAGCTAGGCTAAAATATCTCAACTTACGAACACACTACAGTCACTACTCGGCTAGGCTAGACTAGGCCCAGCTAGGCTAGGATATCTCAACTTACGAACACACTACAGTCACTACTCGGCTAGGCTAGGCTAGGCCCAGCTAGGCTAGGATATCTCAACTTACGAACACACTACAGTCACTACTCGGCTAGGCTAGACTAGGCTAGGATATCTCAACTTACGAACACACTACAGTCCCTACTCGGCTAGGCTAGGCTAGGCCCAGCTAGGCTAGGATATCTCAACTTACGAACACACTACAGTCACTACTCGGCTAGGCTAGGCTAGGCTAGGATATCTCAACTTACGAACACACTACAATCACCACCAAGCTTGGGCAAAACACGTGGGCACATTTCCCACCCGCATTTCACTGATGCATTTCCTGTTGTTTTGTGGCACATTTCCACACTTCCGTCGTGTCACGTGGGATGTCCATTAAAAACCCCGCTGAGGATTTTCGTGGTTTTTATGCAGATTTTATGAACGAAAAATATTTTTGTTCACACCAGTCATGCCGAGGTGCACTTGTACCCACCTAGTTGTTGTTGTAGGGGTCGAGTCACAGCTCCTGGCCCCTGTGTGTACTCGCTTGTGTGTACTCGCTTGTGTGTACTAGCTGGTGTGTACTTCCTTGTTTGTACTAGCTGGTGTGTACTAGCTGGTGTGTACTAGCTGGTGTGTAATAGCTGGTGTGTACTAGCTGTGTGTACTAGCTGGTGTGTACTAACTGGTGTGTACTTCCTTGTGTGTACTAGCTGGTGTGCACTAGCTGGTGTGTAATAGCTGGTGTGTACTCGCTTGTGTGTACTAGCTGGTGTGTACTCGCTTGTGTGTACTAGCTGGTGTGTACTAGCTGGTGTGTACTTCCTTGTGTATACTAGCTGGTGTGTACTAGCTGGTGTGTACTAGCTGGTGTGTACTAGCTGGTGTGTACTCGCTTGTGTGTACTAGCTGGTGTGTACTAGCTGGTGTGTACTAGCTGGTGTGTACTCGCTTGTGTGTACTAGCTGGTGTGTACTAGCTGGTGTGTACTCGCTTGTGTGTACTAGCTGGTGTGTACTAGCTGGTGTGTACTAGCTGGTGTGTACTAGCTGGTGTGTACTAGCTGGTGTGTACTAGCTGGAGTGTAATAGCTGGTGTGTACTAGCTGGTGTGTAATAGCTGGTGTGTACTTCCTTGTGTGTACTAGCTGGTGTGTACTAGCTGGTGTGTAATAGCTGGTGTGTACTAGCTGGTGTGTACTAGCTGGTGTGTACTCGCTTGTGTGTACTAGCTGGTGTGTACTAGCTGGTGTGTACTCGCTTGTGTGTACTAGCTGGTGTGTACTAGCTGGTGTGTACTTCCTTGTGTATACTAGCTGGTGTGTACTAGCTGGTGTGTAATAGCTGGAGTGTAATAGCTGGTGTGTACTAGCTGGTGTGTAATAGCTGGTGTGTACTTCCTTGTGTGTACTAGCTGGTGTGTACTAGCTGGTGTGTACTTCCTTGTGTGTACTAGCTGGTGTGTACTAGCTGGTGTGTACTAGCTGGTGTGTAATAGCTGGTGTGTACTAGCTGGGTGTACTAGCTGGTGTGTACTAGCTGGTGCGTACTTCCTTGTGTGTACTAGCTGGTATGTACTAGCTGGTGTGTACTAGCTGGTGTGTACTAGCTGGTGTGTACTAGCTGGTGTGTACTAGCTGGTTTGTACTTCCTTGTGTGTACTAGCTGGTGTGTACTAACTGGTGTGTACTAGCTGCTGTGTACTAGCTGGTGTGTAATTCCTTGTGTGTACTAGCTGGTGTGTACTAGCTGGTGTGTAATAGCTGGTGTGTACTTCCTTGTGTGTACTAGCTGGTGTGTAATAGCTGGTGTGTACTAGCTGGTGTGTACTAACTGGTGTGTACTAGCTGGTGTGTACTAGCTGGTGTGTACTTCCTTGTGTGTACTAGCTGGTGTGTACTAACTGGTGTGTACTAACTGGTGTGTACTAGCTGGTGTGTACTAGCTGGTGTGTACTAGCTGGTGTGTACTTCCTTGTGTGTACTAGCTGGTGTATACTAGCTGGTGTGTACTAGCTGGTGTGTACTAGCTGGTGTGTACTAGCTGGTGTGTACTAACTGGTGTGTACTAGCTGGTGTGTACTAGCTGGTGTGTACTTCCTTGTGTGTACTAGCTGATGTGTACTTCCTTGTGTGTACTAGCTGGTGTGTACTTCCTTGTGTGTACTAGCTGGTGTGTACTAACTAGTGTGTACTCGCTTGTGTGTACTAGCTGGTGTGTACTAGCTGGTGTGTACTTCCTTGTGTGTACTAGCTGGTGTGTACTAACTGGTGTGTACTAGCTGGTGTGTACTAGCTGGTGTGTACTTCCTTGTGTGTACTAGCTGGTGTGTACTTCCTTGTGTGTACTAGCTGGTGTGTACTAACTAGTGTGTACTAGCTGGTGTGTACTAGCTGGAGTGTACTTCCTTGTGTGTACTAGCTGGTGTGTACTTCCTTGTGTGTACTAGCTGGTGTGTACTTCCTTGTGTGTACTAGCTGGTGTGTACTAGCTGGTGTGTACTTCCTTGTGTGTACTAGCTGGTGTGTACTAACTAGTGTGTACTAGCTGGTGTGTACTAGCTGGTGTGTACTTCCTTGTGTGTACTAGCTGGTGTGTACTAGCTGGTGTGTACTTCCTTGTGTGTACTAGCTGGTGTGTACTAACTAGTGTGTACTAGCTGGTGTGTACTAGCTGGTGTGTACTTCCTTGTGTGTACTAGTTGGTGTGTACTAACTGGTGTGTACTAGCTGGTGTGTACTAGCTGGTGTGTACTAGCTGATGTGTACTTCCTTGTGTGTACTAGCTGGTGTGTACTAGCTGGTGTGTACTTCCTTGTGTGTACTAGCTGGTGTGTACTAACTAGTGTGCACTAGCTGGTGTGTACTAGCTGGTGTGTACTAGCTGGTGTGT
>NC_091380.1:430109-475109 GCF_038502225.1 Cherax quadricarinatus
GCTCCCTCATTCTTACCTTCCCTGCTCCCTCATTCTTACCTTCCCTGCTCCCTCATTCTTACCTTCCCTGCTCCCTCATTCTTACCTTCCCTGCTCCCTCATTCTTACCTTCCCTGCTCCCTCATTCTTACCTTCCCTGCTCCCTCATTCTTACCTTCCCTGCTCCCTCATTCTTACCTTCCCTGCTCCCTCATTCTTACCTTCCCTACTCCCTCATTCTTACCTTCCCTACTCCCTCATTCTTACCTTCCCTGCTCCCTCATTCTTACCTTCCCTGCTCCCTCATTCTTACCTTCCCTACTCCCTCATTCTTACCTTCCCTGCTCCCTCATTCTTACCTTCCCTGCTCCCTCATTCTTACCTTCCCTGCTCCCTCATTCTTACCTTCCCTGCTCCCTCATTCTTACCTTCCCTGCTCCCTCATTCTTACCTTCCCTGCTCCCTCATTCTTACCTTCCCTGCTCCCTCATTCTTACCTTCCCTGCTCCCTCATTCTTACCTTCCCTGCTCCCTCATTCTTACCTTCCCTGCTCCCTCATTCTTACCTTCCCCTATTCTCCCTCATTCTTACCTTCCCTGCTCCCTCATTCTTACCTTCCCTGCTCCCTCATTCTTACCTTCCCTGCTCCCTCATTCTTACCTTCCCTACTCCCTCATTCTTACCTTCCCTGCTCCCTCATTCTTACCTTCCCTGCTCCCTCATTCTTACCTTCCCTGCTCCCTCATTCTTACCTTCCCTACTCCCTCATTCTTACCTTCCCTGCTCCCTCATTCTTACCTTCCCTGCTCCCTCATTCTTACCTTCCCTGCTCCCTCATTCTTACCTTCCCTGCTCCCTCATTCTTACCTTCCCTGCTCCCTCATTCTTACCTTCCCTGCTCCCTCATTCTTACCTTCCCTACTCCCTCATTCTTACCTTCCCTGCTCCCTCATTCTTACCTTCCCTGCTCCCTCATTCTTACCTTCCCTGCTCCCTCATTCTTACCTTCCCTGCTCCCTCATTCTTACCTTCCCTACTCCCTCATTCCTACCTTCCCTGCTCCCTCATTCTTACCTTCCCTGCTCCCTCATTCCTACCTTCCCTGCTCACTCATTCTTACCTTCCTGCTCCCTCATTCTTACCTTCCCTGCTCCCTCATTCTTACCTTCCCTACTCCCTCATTCTTACCTTCCCTACTCCCTCATTCTTACCTTCCCTGCTCCCTCATTCTTACCTTCCCTACTCCCTCATTCTTACCTTCCCTGCTCCCTCATTCTTACCTTCCCTACTCCCTCATTCTTACCTTCCCTACTCCCTCATTCTTACCCTCCCTACTCCCTCATTCTTACCTTCCCTACTCCCTCATTCTTACCTTCCCTGGTCCTTCATTCTTACCCTCCCTACTCCCTCATTCTTACCTTCCCTGCTCCCTCATTCTTACCTTCCCTACTCCCTCATTCTTACCTTCCCTACTCCCTCATTCTTACCTTCCCTACTCCCTCATTCTTACCCTCCCTGCTCCCTCATTCTTACCTTCCCTACTCCCTCATTCTTACCTTCCCTACTCCCTCATTCTTACCCTCCCTGCTCCCTCATTCTTACCTTCCCTACTCCCTCATTCTTACCCTCCCTGCTCCCTCATTCTTACCTTCCCTACTCCCTCATTCTTACCTTCCCTACTCCCTCATTCTTACCCTCCCTGCTCCCTAATTCTTACCTTCCCTACTCTCTCATTCTTACCCTCCCTGCTCCCTCATTCTTACCTTCCCTACTCCCTCATTCTTACCCTCCCTGCTCCCTCATTCTTACCTTCCCTACTCCCTCATTCTTACCTTCCCTACTCCCTCATTCTTACCCTCCCTGCTCCCTCATTCTTACCTTCCCTACTCCCTCATTCTTACCTTCCCTACTCCCTCATTCTTACCTTCTCTAATCCCTCATTCTTACCTTCCCTACTCTCTCATTCATACCCTCCCTACTCCCTCATTCTTACCTTCCCTACTCCCTCATTCTTACCCTCCCTGGTCCTTCATTCTTACCCTCCCTGCGCTCTCATTCTTACCCTCCCTACTACCACATTCTTACCTTCCCTACTCCCTCATTCTTACCCTCCCTGGTCCTTCATTCTTACCCTCCCTGCTCCCTCATTCTTACCTTCCCTAATCCCTCATTCTTACCCTCCCTGCTCCCTCATTCTTACCTTCCCTACTCCCTCATTCTTACCCTCCCTACTCCTTCATTCTTACCCTCCCTGGTCTCGCATTCTTACCCTCCCTACTCCCTCATTCTTACCCTCGCTGGTCTCTCATTCTTACCCTCCCTGCTCCTTCATTCTTAACCTCCCTGCTCCTTCATTCTTACCTTCCCTGGTCCCTCATTCTTACCCTCCCTGGTCCCTCATTCTTAAACTCCCTGGTCCCTCATTCTTACCCTCCCTGGTCCCTCACTCTTACCCTCCCTGCTCCCTCATTCTTACCCTCCCTACTCCCTCATTCTTACCCTTGCTGCTCCCTCATTCTTACTCTCACTGCTCCCTCATTCTTACCCTCCCTGCTCCCTCATTCTTACCGTCCCTACTTCCTCATTCTTACCCTCCCTGGTCCCTCATTCTTACCCTCCCTGGTCCCTCATTCTTACCTTCCCTACTCCCTCATTCTTACCCTCCCTGCTCCCTCATTCTTACCCTCCCTGCTCCCTAATCCTTACCCTCCCTGCACTCCCTCATTATCTCCCTGCCTGTACTCCTTTATTATCTCCCTGCCTGCACTCCCTCATGCTCAACCTCCCGGCACTCCCTCATTATCTCCCTGCACTCCCTCATTATCTCCCTGCATTCCCTCATTATCTCCCTGCACTCCCTCATTACCTCCCTGCACTCCCTCATTATCTCCCTGCACTCCCTCATTTTCTCCCTGCATTCTCATGCTCCACCTCCCTGCACTCCCTCATTACCTCCCTGCACTCCCTCATTATCTCCCTGCACTCTCTCATGCTCAACCTCCCTGCACTCCCTCATTATCTCCCTGCACTCCCTCATTATCTCCCTGCACTCCCTCATTATCTCCCTGCACTCCCTCATTATCTCCCTGCACTCCCTCATTATCTCCCTGCACTCCCTCATTATCTCCCTGCACTCTCTCATGCTCAACCTCCCTGCACTCCCTCATTATCTCCCTGCACTCCCTCATTACCTCCCTGCACTCCCTCATTATCTCCCTGCACTCCCTCATCTCCATGCACTCCCTCATTATCTCCCTCCACTCCCCTCATTATCTCCCTCCCTCCACTCCCTCATTATCTCCCTGCACTCCCTCATTATCTCCCTGCACTCCCTCATTATCTCCCTGCACTCACTCATTATCTCTCCTCTGCACTCCCTCATTATCTCCCTGCCCTCCCTCATTATCTCCCTGCACTCCCTCATTATCTCCCTGCACTCCCTCATTATCTCCCTGCACTCTCTCATGCTCAACCTCCCTGCACTCCCTCATTATCTCCCTGCACTCTCTCATGCTCAACCTCCTTGCACTCCCTCATTATCTCCCTGCACTCCCTCATTATCTTCCTGCACTCTCTCATGCTCAACCTCCCTGCACTCCCTCATTATCTCCCTGCACTCCCTCATTACCTCCCTGCACTCCCTCATTATCTCCCTGCACTCCCTCATTATCTCCCTGCACTCCCTCATTATCTCCCTGCACTCCCTCATTACCTCCCTGCACTCCCTCATTATCTCCCTGCACTCCCTCATTATCTCCCTGCACTCTCATGCTCAACCTCCCTGCACTCCTTCATTATCTCCCTGCACTCCCTCATTATCTCCCTGCCCTCCCTCATTATCTCCCTGCACTCCCTCATTATCTCCCTGCACTCCCTCATTATCTCCCTGCACTCCCTCATTATCTCCCTGCACTCCCTCATTATCTCCCTGCACTCCCTCATTATCTCCCTGCACTCCCTCATTATTATCTCCCTGCACTCCCTCATTATCTCCCTGCACTCCCTCATTATCTCCCTG
Organism: Cherax quadricarinatus; assembly: GCF_038502225.1. Classification (NCBI taxonomy): domain Eukaryota; kingdom Metazoa; phylum Arthropoda; class Malacostraca; order Decapoda; family Parastacidae; genus Cherax; species Cherax quadricarinatus. The sequence goes on from NC_091380.1 coordinate 434,108, forward strand.
CACTCCCTCATTATCTCCCTGCACTCCCTCATTATCTCCCTGCACTCCCTCATTATTTCCCTGCACTCCCTCACACTCCCTCATTATCTCCCTGCACTCCCTCATTACACTCCCTGCACTCCCTCATTATCTCCCTGCACTCCCTCATTATCTCTCCCTGCACTCCCTCATTATCTCCCTGCACTCCCTCATTATCTCCCTGCACTCCCTCATTATCTCCCTGCACTCCCTCATTATCTCCCTGCACTCCCTCATTATCTCCCTGCACTCCCTCATTATCTCCCTGCACTCCCTCATTATCTCCCTGCACTCCCTCATTATCTCCCTGCACTCCCTCATTATCTCCCTGCACTCCCTCATTATCTCCCTGCACTCCCTCATTATCTCCCTGCACTCCCTCATTATCTCCCTGCACTCCCTCATTATCTCCCTGCACTCCCTCATTATCTCCCTGCACTCCCTCATTATCTCCCTGCACTCCCTCATTACCTCCCTGCACTCCCTCATTATCTCCCTGCACTCCCTCATTATCTCCCTGCACTCCCTCATTATCTCCCTGCACTCCCTCATTATCTCCCTGCACTCCCTCATTATCTCCCTGCACTCCCTCATTACCTCCCTGCACTCCCTCACAAACAGCTGCTTCTAATTAGAGTTAAATCCTAAGTCTTACTGTTGCTTACATGTTTATATCGCTTCCACGGTAACACAACCCTGAGTTATCACCAGGATAAGACAGTCACTACGGGAACACAACCCTGAGTTATCACCAGGATAAGACAGCCACTACGGTAACACAACCCTGAGTTATCACCAGGATAAGACAGCCACTACGGGAACACAACCCTGAGTTATCACCAGGATACCTGGAGTTTACCTGGAGAGAGTTCCGGGGGTCAACGCCCCCGCGGCCCGGTCTGAGACCAGGCCTCCTGGTGGATCAGAGCCTGATCAACCAGGCTGTTGCTGCTGGCTGCACGCAAACCAACATACGAGCCACAGCCCGGCTGATCCGGAACTGACTTTAGGTGCTTGTCCAGTGCCAGCTTGAAGACTGCCAGGGGTCTGTTGGTAATCCCCCTTATGTGTGCTGGGAGGCAGTTGAACAGTCTCGGGCCCCTGACACTTATTGTATGGTCTCTTAACGTGCTAGTGACACCCCTGCTTTTCATTGGGGGGATGGTGCATCGTCTGCCAAGTCTTTTGCTTTCGTAGTGAGTGATTTTCGTGTGCAAGTTCGGTACTAGTCCCTCTAGGATTTTCCAGGTGTATATAATCATGTATCTCTCCCTCCTGCGTTCCAGGGAATACAGGTTTAGGAACCTCAAGCGCTCCCAGTAATTGAGGTGTTTTATCTCCGTTATGCGCGCCGTGAAAGTTCTCTGTACATTTTCTAGGTCGGCAATTTCACCTGCCTTGAAAGGTGCTGTTAGTGTGCAGCAATATTCCAGCCTAGATAGAACAAGTGACCTGAAGAGTGTCATCATGGGCTTGGCCTCCCTAGTTTTGAAGGTTCTCATTATCCATCCTGTCAGACAGCCAGTACGGGAACACAACCCTGAGTTATCACCAGGATAAGACAGCCAGTACGGGAACACAACCCTGAGTTATCACCAGGATAAGACAGCCAGTACGTGAACACAACCCTGAGTTATCACCAGGATAAGACAGCCAGTACGTGAACACAACCCTGAGTTATCACCAGGATAAGACAGCCACTACGGGAACACAACCCTGAGTTATCACCAGGATAAGACAGCCACTACGGGAACACAACCCTGAGTTATCACCAGGATAAGACAGTCACTACGGGAACACAACCCTGAGTTATCACCAGGATAAGACAGCCAGTACGGGAACACAACTCTGAGTTATCACCAGGATAAAACAGCCACTACGGGAACACAACCCTGAGTTATCACCAGGATAAGACAGCCAGTACGGGAACACAACTCTGAGTTATCACCAGGATAAGACAGCCACTACAGGAATACAACCCTGAGTTATCACCAGGATAAGACAGTCATTACGGGAACACAACCCTAAGTTATCACCAGGATAAGACAGCCAGTACGTGAACACAACCCTGAGTTATCACCAGGATAAGACAGCCAGTACGGGAACACAACCCTCAGTTGTCACCAGGATAAGACAGCCACTACGGGAACACAATTCTGAGTTATCACCAGGATAAGACAGCCACTACAGGAACACAACCCTGAGTTATCACCAGGATAAGACAGTCACTACGGGAACACAACCCTGAGTTATCACCAGGATAAGACAGCCACTACGGGAACGCAACCCTGAGTTATCACCAGGATAAGACAGTCACTACGGGAACACAACCCTGAGTTATCACCAGGATAAGACAGCCACTACGGGAACACAACCCTGAGTTATCACCAGGATAAGACAGCCAGTACGTGAACATAACCCTGAGTTATCACTAGGATAAGACAGTCAGTACGTTAACACAACCCTGAGTTATCACCAGGATAAGACAGCCACTACGGGAACACAACCCTGAGTTATCACCAGGATAAGACAGCCAGTACGGGAACACAACCCTGAGTTATCACCAGGATAAGACAGCCAGTACGGGAACACAACCCTGAGTTATCACCAGGATAAGACAGCCAGTACGTGAACACAACCCTGAGTTATCACCAGGATAAGACAGCCACTACGGGAACACAACCCTGAGTTATCACTAGGATAAGACAGTCAGTACGTTAACACAACCCTGAGTTATCACCAGGATAAGACAGCCACTACGGGAACACAATCCTGAGTTATCACAAGGATAAGACAGCCAGTACGTGAACACAACCCTGAGTTATCACCAGGATAAGACAGTCACTACGGGAACACAACCCTGAGTTATCACCAGGATAAGACAGTCACTACGGGAACACAACCCTGAGTTATCACCAGGATAAGACAGCCACTACGGGAACACAACCGTGAGTTATCACCAGGATAAGACAGTCACTACGGGAACACAACCCTGAGTTATCACCAGGATAAGACAGCCACTACGGGAACACAACCGTGAGTTATCACCAGGATAAGACAGCCACTACGGGAACACAACCCTGAGTTATCACCAGGATAAGACAGCCACTCACAAAGTAAGACAGGATAAGATAACCAGTCAATAAGTCAGGATAAGGCTTCAAGTTGAGGTGGTAAGATAGGATAGGACCCGGATTTAAAACATTATCCTTCCTTAATATTGAACGCTAAGCCTTACCCTAGTTTGTGGGAGTGGGTTTGTAAGGACACTAGTGGCCCACCTTGCAGGAACTACTAGCCCACCTTGCAGAGATTACTAGTGGCCCACCTTGCAGGGATTACTAGTGGCCCACCTTGCAGGGAGTACTAGCCCACCTTGCAGGGATTACTAGTGGCCCACCTTGCAGGAACTACTAGCCCACCTTGCAGGGATTACTAGTGGCCCACCTTGTAGGAACTACTAGCCCACCTTGCAGAGATTACTAGTGGCCCACCTTGCAGGAACTACTAGCCCACCTTGCAGAGATTACTAGTGGCCCACCTTGTAGGAACTACTAGCCCACCTTGCAGGGATTACTAGTGGCCCACCTTGCAGGGACTACTAGCCCACCTTGCACGGATTACTAGTGGCCCACTTTGCAGGGAATACTAGCCCACCTTGCAGGGACTACTAGCCCACCTTGCAGAGATTACTAGTGGCCCACCTTGTAGGAACTACTAGCCCACCTTGCAGGGATTACTAGTGGCCCACCTTGCAGGGACTACTAGCCCACCTTGCACGGATTACTAGTGGCCCACTTTGCAGGGACTACTAGCCCACCTTGCAGGGATTACTAGTGACCCACCTTGCAGGGATTACTAGTGGCCCACCTTGCATTGACTACTAGCCCACCTTGCAGGGATTACTAGTGGCCCACCTTGCAGGGACTACTAGCCCACCTTGCAGGGATTACTAGTGGCCCACCTTGCAGGGACTACTAGCCCTCCTTGCAGGGATTACTAGTGGCCTACCTTGCAGGGACTACTAGCCCACCTTGCAGGGATTACTAGTGGCCCACCTTGCAGGGACTACTAGCCCACCTTGCAGGGATTACTAGTGGCCCACCTTGCAATGACTACTAGCCCACCTTGCAGGGATTACTAGTGGCCCACCTTGCAGGGACTACTAGCCCACCTTGCAGGGATTACTAGTGGCCCACCTTGCAGGGAGTACTAGCCCACCTTGCAGGGATTACTAGTGGCCCACCTTGCAGGGACTACTAGCCCACCTTGCAGGGATTACTAGTGGCCCACCTTGCAATGACTACTAGCCCACCTTGCAGGGATTACTAGTGGCCCACCTTGCAGGGACTACTAGCCCACCTTGCAGGGATTACTAGTGGCCCACCTTGCAGGAACTACTAGCCCACCTTGCAGGGATTACTAGTGGCCCACCTTGCAGGGATTACTAGTGGCCCACCTTGCAGGGATTACTATTGGCCCACCTTGCAGGGATTTCTAGTGGCCCACCTTGCAGGGATTACTAGTGGCCTACCTTGCAGGAACTACTAGCCCACCTTGCAGGGATTACTAGTGGCCCACCTTGCAGGGACTACTAGCCCACCTTGCAGGGATTACTAGTGGCCCACCTTGCAGGAACTACTAGCCCACCTTGCAGGGATTACTAGTGGCCCACCTTGCAGGAACTACTAGCCCACCTTGCAGGGATTACTAGTGGCCCACCTTGCAGGGATTACTAGTGGCCCACCTTGCAGGGATTACTATTGGCCCACCTTGCAGGGATTTCTAGTGGCCCACCTTGCAGGGATTACTAGTGGCCTACCTTGCAGGGACTACTAGCCCACCTTGCACGGATTACTAGTGGCACACCTTGCAGGGACTACTAGCCCACCTTGCAGGGATTACTAGTGGCCCACCTTGCAGGGACTACTAGCCCACCTTGCAGGGATTACTAGTGGCCCACCTTGCAGGGACTACTAGCCCACCTTTCAGGGATTACTAGTGGCCCACCTTGCAGGGATTACTAGTGGACCACCTTGCAGGGATTACTATTGGCCCACCTTGCAGGGATTTCTAGTGGCCCACCTTGCAGGGATTACTAGTGGCCTACCTTGCAGGGACTACTAGCCCACCTTGCAGGGATTACTAGTGGCCCACCTTGCAGGGACTACTAGCCCACCTTGCAGGGATTACTAGTGGCCCACCTTGCAGGGAGTACTAGCCCACCTTGCAGGGATTACTAGTGGCCCACCTTGCAGGGACTACTAGCCCACCTTGCAGGGATTACTAGTGGCCCACCTTGCAATGACTACTAGCCCACATTGCAGGGATTACTAGTGGCCCACCTTGCAGGGACTACTAGCCCACCTTGCAGGGATTACTAGTGGCCCACCTTGCAGGAACTACTAGCCCACCTTGCAGGGATTACTAGTGGCCCACCTTGCAGGGATTACTAGTGGCCCACCTTGCAGGGACCACTAGTGGCCCACCTTGCAGGGATTACTAGTGGCCCACCTTGCAGGGACCACTACTAGCCCACCTTGCAGGGATTACTAGTGGCCCACTTTGCAGGGACCACTACTAGCCCACCTTGCAGGGATTACTAGTGGCCCACCTTGCAGGAACTACTAGCCCACCTTGCAGGGATTACTAGTGGCCCACCTTGCAGGGATTACTAGTGGCCCACCTTGCAGGGAGTACTAGCCCACCTTGCAGGGATTACTAGTGGCCCACCTTGCAGGGACTACTAGCCCACCTTGCAGGGATTACTAGTGGCCCACCTTGCAGGGAGTACTAGCCCACCTTGCAGGGATTACTAGTGGCCCACCTTGCAGGGACTACTAGCCCACCTTGCAGGGATTACTAGTGGCCCACCTTGCAATGACTACTAGCCCACCTTGCAGGGATTACTAGTGGCCCACCTTGCAGGGACTACTAGCCCACCTTGCAGGGATTACTAGTGGCCCACCTTGCAGGAACTACTAGCCCACCTTGCAGGGATTACTAGTGGCCCACCTTGCAGGGATTACTAGTGGCCCACCTTGCAGGGATTACTATTGGCCCACCTTGCAGGGATTTCTAGTGGCCCACCTTGCAGGGATTACTAGTGGCCTACCTTGCAGGGACTACTAGCCCACCTTGCAGGGATTACTAGTGGCCCACCTTGCAGGGACTACTAGCCCACCTTGCAGGGATTACTAGTGGCCCACCTTGCAGGAACTACTAGCCCACCTTGCAGGGATTACTAGTGGCCCACCTTGCAGGAACTACTAGCCCACCTTGCAGGGATTACTAGTGGCCCACCTTGCAGGGATTACTAGTGGACCACCTTGCAGGGATTACTATTGGCCCACCTTGCAGTGATTTCTAGTGGCCCACCTTGCAGGGATTACTAGTGGCCTACCTTGCAGGGACTACTAGCCCACCTTGCAGGGATTACTAGTGGCCCACCTTGCAGGGACTACTAGCCCACCTTGCAGGGATTACTAGTGGCCCACCTTGCAGGGACTACTAGCCCACCTTGCAGGGATTACTAGTGGCCCACCTTGCAGGGACTACTAGCCCACCTTTCAGGGATTACTAGTGGCCCACCTTGCAGGGATTACTAGTGGACCACCTTGCAGGGATTACTATTGGCCCACCTTGCAGGGATTTCTAGTGGCCCACCTTGCAGGGATTACTAGTGGCCTACCTTGCAGGGACTACTAGCCCACCTTGCAGGGATTACTAGTGGCCCACCTTGCAGGGACTACTAGCCCACCTTGCAGGGATTACTAGCCCACCTTGCAGGGAGTACTAGCCCACCTTGCAGGGATTACTAGTGGCCCACCTTGCAGGGACTACTAGCCCACCTTGCAGGGATTACTAGTGGCCCACCTTGCAATGACTACTAGCCCACATTGCAGGGATTACTAGTGGCCCACCTTGCAGGGACTACTAGCCCACCTTGCAGGGATTACTAGTGGCCCACCTTGCAGGAACTACTAGCCCACCTTGCAGGGATTACTAGTGGCCCACCTTGCAGGGATTACTAGTGGCCACCCTTGCAGGGACCACTAGTGGCCCACCTTGCAGGGATTACTAGTGGCCCACCTTGCAGGGACCACTACTAGCCCACCTTGCAGGGATTACTAGTGGCCCACGTTGCAGGGACCACTACTAGCCCACCTTGCAGGGATTACTAGTGGCCCACCTTGCAGGAACTACTAGCCCACCTTGCAGGGATTACTAGTGGCCCACCTTGCAGGGATTATTAGTGGACCACCTTGCAGGGACCACTACTAGCCCACCTTGCAGGGATTACTAGTGGCCCACCTTGCAGGGACCACTACTAGCCCACCTTGCAGATATTACTTGTGGCCCACCTTGCAGGGACCACTAGTGGCCCGGAGGTCGGTAATGATTTTCCTGACAAAGTGAATTAGAGGAAATTCATCAGATGATTGTTGGCTGAACCTCTGTTGACCTGACTCATTACTGCCTCCTTCTGTTGACCTGACTCATTACTGCCTCCTTCTGTTGACCTGACTCATTACTGCCTCCTTCTGTTGACCTGACTCATTACTGCCTCCTTCTGTTGACCTGACTCATTACTGCCTCCTTCTGTTGACCTGACTCATTACTGCCTCCTTCTGTTGACCTGACTCATTACTGCCTCCTTCTGTTGACCTGACTCATTACTGCCTCCTTCTGTTGACCTGACTCATTACTGCCTCCTTCTGTTGACCTGACTCATTACTGCCTCCTTCTGTTGACCTGACTCATTACTGCCTCCTTCTGTTGACCTGACTCATTACTGCCTCCTTCTGTTGACCTGACTCATTACTTCCTCCTTCTGTTGACCTGACTCATTACTGCCTCCTTCTGTTGACCTGACTCATTACTGCCTCCTGTTGACCTGACTCATTACTGCCTCCTTCTGTTGACCTGACTCATTACCGCCTCCTTCTGTTGACCTGACTCATTACTGCCTCCTTCTGTTGATCTGACTCATTACTGCCTCCTTCTGTTGACCTGACCCATTACTTCCTCCTTCTGTTGACCTGACTCATTACTGCCTCCTTCTGTTGACCTGACTCATTACTGCCTCCTTCTGTTGACCTGACTCATTACTGCCTCCTTCTGTTGACCTGACTCATTACCGCCTCCTTCTGTTGACCTGACTCATTACTTCCTCCTTGTGCTGACCTAACTCATTACTCCCTCCTTGTGTTGACCTGACTCATTACTTCCTCCTTCTGTTGACCTGACTCATTACTGCCTCCTTCTGTTGACCTGACTCATTACTGCCTCCTTCTGTTGACCTGACTCATTAACGCCTCCTTCTGTTGACCTAACTCATTACTCCCTCCTTGTGTTGACCTGACTCATTACTTCCTCCTTGTGCTGACCTAACTCATTACTCCCTCCTTGTGTTGACCTGACTCATTACTTCCTCCTTGTGCTGACCTAACTCATTACTCCCTCCTTGTGTTGACCTGACTCATTACTTCCTCCTTGTGCTGACCTAACTCATTACTCCCTCCTTGTGTTGACCCTGACTCATTACTCCCTCCTTGTGCTGACCTGACTCATTACTCCCTCCTTGTGCTGACCTGACTCATTACTCCCTCCTTGTGCTGACCTGACTCATTACTCCCTCCTTGTGCTGACCTGACTCATTACTCCCTCCTTGTGCTGACCTGACTCAGTACCAGCACATTACAAAGGATAAACACTGAAACAGACCTTCTCTATCCAGCCTCCAACAGCAATATTTGTCTAACCTATTTTTATGTTTCCCAAGTTATATATTTTATATCCTTCTACTTATGTCTAAGTTAATTGTTCTACCTTATTGTACTACTACTGCTACTACTACTACTACTGCTACTACTACTACTACTACTACTACTGCTACCATCATCACTACCGCTACCACTACCACTGCCACCACTAATACCACCACACCACTGCCACCACCACCGCACCACCACTACCACGCCACTGCCACCACTACCACCACACCACCACCACCGGCCACCACCACCACCACCACCGGCCACCACCGCCACCACCACCGCCACCACCGCTGACCACCACCACCACCACCACCACCACCGGGCCACCACCACCGGCCACCACCACCGCCACCACCACCACCACCACCACCACCGCTACCACCACCACCACACTGCCACCACTCACTCACTCACCACTGCCACTCACCACACCACTTCACCACCACCACTCACCACTGCTACTACCACTACTACCACTGCTACTACCACTACTACTACTACCGCCACTACCACTACTACCACTGTCACTACCACACACTGGCCACTACCACTACTACTACTACTACTACTACTACTACTACCACTACTACTACTACTACTACCACTACTACTACTACTACTACTACTACTACTACTACTACCACTACTACTACTACTACTACTACTACTGCTACTACTACTACTACTACTACTACTACTACTACTACCACTAGTATTGCACCTCACTCTGAGCCTATATATACCCTCTGTGTCCATGTATTGTGTGTAACAGCTTGACAAAGTACCTGGAGGGCGAAACGTTGCCACAGTACAATGTCACATTAGTTGCACTTGTGTCCTTTTACTTTACACTACTATTACTACTACCACTACTTCTATTACTACTACCATCACTACTACTACTTCCACCACCACTACTATTACCACCACTACTGCTACCACCAGTACTACCACCACTACTACTGCTACAACCAATACTACCACCAGTACTACCACCACTACTACTGCTACAACCAATACTACCACCATTACTACTACCACCACCACTACTACTACTATTACTACTACTACCACCACTACTACTACTACTACTACCACCACCACTACTACTACCACCATTACTGGTACCATCAGTACTACCACCACCACTACTATTACTACCGCCACTACTACTACCACCACTACTACTACCACCACTACTACTACCACCACCACTATTACCACCACCACTACTACTACCACCACTACTACTACCACCACCACTACTATTACTACCACCACTACTACTACCACCATTACTACTACCACCACTACTACTACCACCACCACTACTACTACCACCACCACTACTACCACCACCAATACCATTACCACCACCACTACTATTACCACCACCACTACTATTACTACCACCACTACTACTACCACCACTACTACTACCACCACTACTACTACCACCACTACTACTACCACCACCACTACTACCACCACCACTACCATTACCACCACCACTACTATTACCACCACCACTACCATTACCACCACCACTACAATTACTACCACCACTACTACTACCACCACTACTACTACCACCACTACTACTACCACCACTACTACTACTACCACCAGTACTACTACTACTACTACAACCACTACTACTACTACTACCACCACTACTACCACTACCACTACTACTACTACCACCACTACTACTACTACCACTACTACTACTACCACCAGTACTACTACTACTACTACAACCACTACTACTACTACTACTACCACCACTACTACTACCACCACTACTACTACTACCACCAGTACTACTACTACAACCACTACTACTACTACTACCGCCACTACTACTACCACCACTACTACTACCACCACTACTATTACCACCACTACTACTACTACTATCATCAACTGCTCTTTTTCCTACTATTCTTCTCGTTCCTCCTCGTGCATGTCAACCATCACTTGTTCCCGTCCTTTCTTAACCTTCCTCCTGCTCCTCCTTCACTGGTGTGATGATGTATGTGGCACACAGCAGACCAACACCTTCACTCGTATTCCAGAAGGCTCACTTGAGTGTCAGTCTTTCTATGTATGTATTTCTCGCTTCGTCCTGCCTGAACCTCTTTCTCTACTCCCTCAAGGCAAGTCTCTCTCTCTCTCTCTCTCTATTTGCCCAATCTATCTATTCACTCTATTATTTTTACACACTGTAACAAAGTTTAATCAGAATCCGTTATGTGAACTAGAAGCTTGAACCTATTACTATCTATCTAGAATGAACATTAAAATGGTATAAAATACCGACAGGTTGTTAGGTAAGACACATATCCTGACTACACACCCTGACTTTATTCGACATTGTTAGGTGCTACATTTACGTTATTATACTTCCTTGGGTGCTCTCACACAGGCAGAGAGCCTTCTGCTTTTCTATCCTAGATTCGCACACCCAGATCATACACCATACTCTAGATAGATAGTTAGGTAAGACGCATATGCAACAGTTAGGTATCTTTATTTCGAAACGTTTCGCCTACACAGTAGGCTTCTTCAGTCGAGTACAGAAAAGTTGATAGAAGCAGAAGATACTTGAAGACGATGTAATCAGTCCATCACCCTTAAAGTTTTGAGGTGGTCAGTCCCTCAGTCTGGAGAAGAGCATTGTTCCATTGTGTTGCAGTGTCTGTCATACACTGCAACACAAGGGTATCTTGGTACAGACAATCAACTTCGACAACCTCTACTAGTGAGAGCGGCTGGGTTTGAGAGGGACCTGACCTCCCAACATCTGAGTTCTTACCTCTCCTAGTGACCTACCTCTTGGCGCTATATAAGGCTCCATCCTGTCACTTCATCTCCATATTGTTTCATACTATGGAACAATGCTCTTCTCCAGACTGAGGGACTGACCACCTCAAAACTTTAAGGGTGATGGACTGATTACATCGTCTTCAAGTATCTTCTGCTTCTATCAACTTTTCTGTACTCGACTGAAGAAGCCTACTGTGTAGGCGAAACGTTTCGAAATAAAGATACCTAACTGTTGCATATGCGTCTTACCTAACTATCTATCTAGAGTATGGTGTATGATCTGGGTGTGCGAATCTAGGATAGAAAAGCAGAAGGCTCTCTGCCTGTGTGAGAGCTCCCAAGGAAGTATAATAACGTAAATGTACCACCTAACAATGTCGAATAAAGTCAGGGTGTGTAGTCAGGATAACAATATATTATGGATGTATATAGTACTACTACATTCACTTGTTAGACGAAGAATGAGGGGAGACCTGATCGAAGTGTATAAGTGGAAGATAGGTATTAATAAAGGGGATATTAACAAGGTCTTGAGGATGTCTCTCCAAGAGAGAACCCGCAGTAATGGATTTAAATTAGATAAGTTTAGATTTAGAAAGGACATAGGAAAGTATTGGTTTGGAAATAGGGTAGTTGATGAGTGGAACAGTCTACCTAGTTGGGTTATTGAGGCTAGGACTTTGGGTAGTTTCAAATTTCGGTTGGATAAATACATGAGTGGGATGGGTTGGATTTGAGTGGGACTTGCACATCGGAGCTTGTTTCTTGGGTGGTATTGAAAATTGGGTTGGGCAAATGTTTGTTAGTGGGATGAATTCTAAAGGACCTGCCTAGTATGGGTCAACAGGCCTGCTGCAGTGTTCCTCCTTTCTTATGTTCTTATAAATACATCGCCAACCATCCAGAGTCACGGAATATACACAGAGAGGTGTGTGTCGCTCGGTTTGTATACACAGAGATATATACACGGGTGTCCGGTGGCTCCGTTTGCAATGCTCACACACAGTGTCCTGGTTCGATCCCCGGCATGGGTGGAAACACTGGACATGTTTCCTTACACCTGCTGTCCCTCTTCATCTAGAAGTAAGTAGGTACCTGGGTGTTAGTCCTCTTACACATGCTGTAACTGTTCACCTAGGAGTAATAAGGTACCTGGGTGTTAGTCCTCTTACACCTGCTGTCCCTGTTCACCTAGCAGTAATAAGGTACCTGGGTGTTAGTCACCTTACACCGGCTGTCCCTGTTCACCTAGCAGTAATAAGGTACCTGGGTGTTAGTCACCTTACACCGGCCGTCCCTGTTCACCTAGCAGTAATAAGGTACCTGGGTGTTAGTCACCTTACACCGGCCGTCCCTGTTCACCTAGCAGTAATAAGGTACCTGGGTGTTAGTCACCTTACACCGGCCGTCCCTGTTCACCTAGCAGCAAGTACCTGGATGATAGTGGGCTGGTGTGGGTGGCATCCTGGGGGTGGTAGCATACACTTGATATACCTGGACTTTCAAGTGAGGTGAGGCAGGATATCAGGTCTTAGCTTCAAGCCCAATTAACTAACTACCAGAGGTCCAGTCTGCCGTCTCTTGTGATACGCTCAAATATCAACGTAACTTGTGTTCGTCCCTCTATTCTACCTCGTTGCCAGACGTATCCTGGCTAATTAATTTTTGCCTGCCTATTTGTTTTCATAAATGTTTGTAAACCAACCTAATCTAAGCCTTTATAAATTAAAAAAATGTAACCGTAGCTCGATCGCTAGCGCACTCACCTCACACACAGGTCGGGGGTTCGAATCTCCTCCGGTACGGCTGGAAAACATTAGGGACGTGTTTCCGTAAGACACCTGCTGTCCCTGTCCCTGTCCCTGTCCACCTATCAGTTCCAAATGGGTACCTGGGTGTTAGTGGCCTGGTGTGGGTCACATCCTGGGTGTTAGTGGACTGGTGTGGGTCACATCCTGGGTGTTAGTGGACTGGTGTGGGTCACATCCTGGGTGTTAGTGGACTGGTGTGGGTCACATCCTGGGTGTTAGTGGCCTGGTGTGGGTCACATCCTGGGTGTTAGTGGACTGGTGTGGGTCACATCCTGGGTGTTAGTGGCCTGGTGTGGGTCACATCCTGGGTGTTAGTGGACTGGTGTGGGTCACATCCTGGGTGTTAGTGGACTGGTGTGGGTCACATCCTGGGTGTTAGTGGACTGGTGTGGGTCACATCCTGGGTGTTAGTGGACTGGTGTGGGTCACATCCTGGGTGTTAGTGGACTGGTGTGGGTCACATCCTGGGTGTTAGTGGACTGGTGTGGGTCACATCCTGGGTGTTAGTGGACTGGTGTGGGTCACATCCTGGGTGTTAGTGGACTGGTGTGGGTCACATCCTGGGTGTTAGTGGACTGGTGTAGGTCACATCCTGGGTGTTAGTGGACTGATGTGGGTCACATCCTGGGTGTTAGTGGACTGGTGTGGGTCACATCCTGGGTGTTAGTGGCCTGGTGTGGGTCACATCCTGGGTGTTAGTGGACTGGTGTGGGTCACATCCTGGGTGTTAGTGGACTGGTGTGGGTCACATCCTGGGTGTTAGTGGACTGGTGTGGGTCACATCCTGGGTGTTAGTGCACTGGTGTGGGTCACATCCTGGGTGTTAGTGGACTGGTGTGGGTCGCATCCTGGGTGTTAGTGGACTGGTGTGGGTCACATCCTGGGTGTTAGTGGACTGGTGTGGGTCACATCCTGGGTGTTAGTGCACTGGTGTGGGTCACATCCTGGCTGTTAGTGGACTGGTGTGGGTCACATCCTAGGTGTTAGTGGACTGGTGTGGGTCACATCCTGGGTGTTAGTGGACTGGTGTGGGTCTCATCCTGGGTGTTAGTGGACTGGTGTGGGTCACATCCTGGGTGTTAGTGCACTGGTGTGGGTCACATCCTGGCTGTTAGTGGACTGGTGTGGGTCACATCCTAGGTGTTAGTGGACTGGTGTGGGTCACATCCTGGGTGTTAGTGGACTGGTGTGGGTCACATCCTGGGTGTTAGTGGACTGGTGTGGGTCACATCCTGGGACAAAACTGATCTAATTTGCCCGAAATGCTCTGCATAATAAGCGGCTTTCTATATAGTAGTATGTCACTGATGTCAGCTATGGTCTGTATACCTTGTACATGTACTTGTATACCTTGTACATGTACTTGTATACCTTGTACATGTACTTGTATACCTTGTACATGTGCTTGTATACCTTGTACATGTACTTGTATACCTTGTACATGTACTTGTATACCTTGTACATGTACTTGTATACCTTGTACATGTACTTGTATACCTTGTACATGTACTTGTATACCTTGTACATGTACTTGTATACCTTGTACATGTACTTGTATACCTTGTACATGTGCTTGTATACCTTGTACATGTACTTGTATACCTTGTACATGTACTTGTATACCTTGTACATGTACTTGTATACCTTGTACATGTACTTGTATACCTTGTACATGCACTTGTATACCTTGTACATGTACTTGTATACCTTGTACATGTACTTGTATACCTTGTACATGTACTTGTATACCTTGTACATGTACTTGTATACATCGTACATGTACTTGTATACCTTGTACATGTACTTGTATACATCGTACATGTACTTGTATACCTTGTACATGTACTTGTATACCTTGTACATGTACTTGTATACCTTGTACATGCACTTGTATACCTTGTACATGTACTTGTATACCTTGTACATGTACTTGTATACCTTGTACATGTACTTGTATACCTTGTACATGTACTTGTATACCTTGTACATGTATACAAGTGTTTCCTGACGTGGGTCTTAGTTATATGATGACCCAGAGCTGGAGCTTTTGGTCATCTGACCGAGGCCTTCCGCTGGCTTAGAGTTATATCTTTTCTTGAAGGGTGGGGATCAAGAGTAGAACAGCTCTTGAGACGGAGGGACTGACCACCTCAACACAGCTTCAAGGTTGATGGACTGACTATCATCTCCACAGTTTGAGACGACTTTTGCTTCTTGAAGACGCCAGAGAATTTAATCACTTGTCTCTCAAGGAAGACTTAGAGAGATAGTAGAGGTGTAGTTAGCTATTTGTAGTTGGAAGGGTTGAGTCACAGCTCCTGACCCTCCCCCCTCCCCCTCTTCCCTGGTTGCTACTAGGTGCACTCCCGCCCTGCTACAAAAGATTTATCGTATCTCTTATTAAAGCTATGTATGTGTGTGTGTGTGTGTGTGTGTGTGTGTGTGTGTGTGTGTGTGTGTGTGTGTGTGTGTGTGTGTGTGTGTGTGTGTGTGTGTGTGTGTGTGTGTGTGTGTGTGTGTGTGTTTGTGTGTATGTGTCTGTGTGTGTGTGTGTGTGTGTGTGTGTGTGTGTGTGTGTGTGTGTGTGTGTGTATGTGTATGTGTATGTGTGTGTGTGTGTGTGTGTGTGTGTGTGTGTGTGTTTGTGTGTATGTGTCTGTGTGTGTGTGTGTGTGTGTGTGTGTGTGTGTGTGTGTGTGTGTGTGTGTGTATGTGTATGTGTGTGTGTGTGTGTGTGTGTGTGTGTGTGTGTGTGTGTGTGTGTGTGTGTGTGTGTGTGTGTGTATGTGTATGTGTGTGTGTGTGTGTGTGTGTGTGTGTGTGTGTGTGTGTGTGTGTGTTTATCATCTTAACCTCCCAATATATAAAAGAAAGAATTACTAGAGAATGAGGCAAAATTCCCTATTTTTACCTCATTATCTTACCAAAAACTTTCTTTATTACATAATAATGCAGAAAGTTCCAGCATAATCATGTGTAAAGTTCCCGCTAGATGGCTCCACCACTTTATAATATACTAAAAAAAAAAAGGAGAAATCCAGACTTTAAATAAGACGCAAAATTTACGTTTATATATATATATATATATATATATATATATATATATATATATATATATATATATATATATATATATATATATGCAATAAGATCACAGTAAACAGGTGATTTTAAATAATGCAAAACAACCACTGCGAAAGAGTAGTGAAATTCTAAGTGCTTTCGTGACTACTCATACTGTGAAGGAACTATGAAAGTAATACATCAAAGGAAGGCAATTAAAGGGCTTAGACTACACCTCACAGTCAACTACCACAACAAAGAAACACCTGACGCGCGACAGTACCGGACTCATAAGAAAAGAGGAACACTGCAGTAGGTCCGCTGGTCCAACTAGACAGGTCCTCACCACAATTATTTTTATTATCACACTGGCCGATTCCCACCAAGGCAGGGTGGCCCGAAAAGAAAAACTTTCACCATCATTCACTCCATCACTGTCTTGCCAGAAGGGTGCTTTACACTACAGTTTTTAAACTGCAACATTAACACCCCTCCTTCAGAGTGCAGGCACTGTACTTCCCATCTCCAGGACTCAAGTCCGGCCTGCCGGTTTCCCTGAATCCCTTCATAAATGTTACTTTGCTCACACTCCAACAGCACGTCAAGTATTAAAAACCATTTGTCTCCATTCACTCCTATCAAACACGCTCATGCATGCCTCCTGGAAGTCCAAGCCCCTCGCACACAAAACCTCCTTTACCCCCTCCCTCCAACCTTTCCTAGGCCGACCCCTACCCCGCCTTCCTTCCACTACAGACTGATACACTCTTGAAGTCATTCTGTTTCGCTCCATTCTCTCTACATGTCCGAACCACCTCAACAACCCTTCCTCAGCCCTCTGGACAACAGTTTTGGTAATCCCGCACCTCCTCCTAACTTCCAAACTACGAATTCTCTGCATTATATTCACACCACACATTGCCCTCAGACATGACATCTCCACTGCCTCCAGCCTTCTCCTCGCTGCAACATTCATCACCCACGCTTCACACCCATATAAGAGCGTTGGTAAAACTATACTCTCATACATTCCCCTCTTTGCCTCCAAGGACAAAGTTCTTTGTCTCCACAGACTCCTAAGTGCACCACTCACTCTTTTTCCCTCATCAATTCTATGATTCACCTCATCTTTCATAGACCCATCCGCTGACACGTCCACTCCCAAATATCTGAATACGTTCACCTCCTCCATACTCTCTCCCTCCAATCTGATATTCAATCTTTCATCACCTAATCTTTTTGTTATCCTCATAACCTTACTCTTTCCTGTATTCACCTTTACTTTTCTTCTTTTGCACACCCTACCAAATTCATCCACCAATCTCTGCAACTTCTCTTCAGAATCTCCCAAGAGCACAGTGTCATCAGCAAAGAGCAGCTGTGACAACTCCCACTTTGTGTGTGATTCTTTATCTTTTAACTCCACGCCTCTTGCCAAGACCCTCGCATTTACTTCTCTTACAACCCCATCTATAAATATATTAAACAACCACGGTGACATCACACATCCTTGTCTAAGGCCTACTTTTACTGGGAAAAAATTTCCCTCACCACAACCCACCAACAAATCATTCTACCCAAGAAATAAGGTTTATTATTTATCCAATGTATTATTAAACTCTAACCAAATTTTATTAATTATAAATGAATCTAATTTATACAAACCAAAGGAAATATTCAAAGCAGTTTTGAAAATAATATGAATATTTCCTTAGGTTTGTATAAATTAGATTCATTTATAATTAATAAAATTTGGTTAGATTAAAGTAAAAGGACACAAGTGCAACTAATGTGACATTTATTGTGGCAACGTTTCGCTCTCCAGGAGCTTTATCAAGCTAACTTTATTACAATTTGGTTATAGTTTGGAATTTCACTACTCTTTCACAGTGGTCGTTTTGCATATATATATATATATATATATATATATATATATATATATATATATATATATATATATATATATATATATATATATATATAAATATATATATATATATATATATATATATAAAGGTTTATTTGGAAGTAATGAATAAGTGTTAAATGATGGGAAGACTGTGGATAAATCGACCATTGTGGAAGGGTAGAGAGAATCTATCTCCATTTATCACAACTTAGAGAGGGTCTGTCACCTGTGCTTTCTCTTCCTTCACTTCCTCCTCCTCCTCCTTCCCATCTTCCTCTTCTCATCTTCCTCCTATTATCCTTCTTGTTTTCTTGTTACTGTTTCTGCTGCTGTTACTGCTGTTGGTGCTACTACTGTTACAACTGCTTCTGCTGTTAGTACTGCTGCTTCTGTTTTGGTTACTACTAATGCTGTTGCTGCTACTGTTGTTGATGGTTTTATTGCAGCTATTTCTGTTGCTACTGTTATCCTGCTGCTGCTGATACTGCTTCTGTTGTTGCTGCTGCTGCTTCTCTTGTTACTGTTCTTACTTCTGTTATTACACAAGCAAAAACAGAACTACCACCAACAAACACACACAAAAGCAATACGTAAAAAATAAACAAACACAAATAATAACTATTAAAACACCACGAACAAACACAAGAACACCAGTACGCAAACACACAAACAAGAGGAACAAGGACACGACGCCCACGTCTCTTTAAAACACAAACAAACGCGCATCTACAAAAATAGTTCCAGGAATTTCTGGCCGGATAATCAATAAACACTGACTTGAATGGACGACTCATGGCGGATCATAGTTCTTCAGCGGTACTATCTGCTATAGTGAGAGAGAGAGAGAGAGAGAGAGAGAGAGAGAGAGAGAGAGAGAGAGAGAGAGAGAGAGAGAGAGAGAGTTAGAGATACAAAGGACTTAACAATGCATTACTCGCTCGTTCACGAGTTATAAAGAGTCTGGCAGCCTGGGTGGGGTCCACTTTATCAAATCAATTGTAAAATCCCTCCAAAATATCGGTCTATTATTAATCTATTTCAACAAACCACGTCTTTTTTATTGATGTATTAGGTTTAAAGCCTATCGGCTACACAGGTCATTAAAACTGCATGTTACACGTACATCACCACGTGGATAGGTTAGGTTAGGTTAGGTTAGGTTAGGTTAGGTTAGGTTAGGTTAGGTTAGGTTAGGTAAGGTTCGTCAGGAAACAGGACAAATGTTTCCTGACGCGGGTCTTAGTCAGATGATGACCCGCCTTTGGAGCTTTTGGTCATCTGACCGAGGCCTTCCGCTGGCTTACCGGTCCACCCCTTTAAAAATTATGGTCATTTATAACCATTGTTATATATACGTGGATAGCAAAACGATGGAAACACTGAACACAAATTTAGTATGAACAGATCTTGTACACGAGTATACATAGTGTGGAGAGTCAGGTGGAGAATGTTGGAGAAGTTGTATCTGAGATGGACCTACCTGGGACGGGCGAGTGTGTACGTTGTTAAGTAGGATAAACATGAATACGTTTATTCAGGTATACACACAGTTACATAGATCATCATACATAGCAGCATATGTGTAGAGAACCTGGGATAGCCCCAAGGTAACTGCCGAGAGGAGACACACAGTCCTCCCCACCAACTATGTTACCAAACATGATCCCAACATATTATCCAGTACCACATGATCCCAACATATTATCCAGTACCACATGATCCCAACATATTATCCAGTACCACATGATCCCAACATATTATCCAGTACCACATGATCCCAACATATTATCCAGTACCACATGATCCCAACATATTATCCAGTACCACATGATCCCAACATATTATCCAGTACCATATGATCCCAACATATTATCCAGTACCACATGATCCCAACATATTATCCAGTACCACATGATCCCAACATATTATCCAGTACCACATGATCCCAACATATTATCCAGTACCACATGATCCCAACATATTATCCAGTACCACATGATCCCAACATATTATCCAGTACCACATGATCCCAACATATTATCCAGTACCACATGATCCCAACATATTATCCAGTACCACATGATCCCAACATGTTATCCAGTACCACATGATCCCAACATGTTATCCAGTACCACATGATCCCAACATATTATCCAGTACCACATGATCCCAACATATTTTCCAGTACCACATGATCCCAACATATTATCCAGTACCACATGATCCCAACATATTATCCAGTACCACATGATCCCAACATATTATCCAGTACCACATGATCCCAACATATTATCCAGTACCACATGATCCCAACATATTATCCAGTACCACATGATCCCAACATATTATCCAGTACCACATGATCCCAACATATTATCCAGTACCACATGATCCCAACATATTATCCAGTACCACATGATCCCAACATGTTATCCAGTACCACATGATCCCAACATATTATCCAGTACCACATGATCCCAACATATTTTCCAGTACCACATGATCCCAACATATTATCCAGTACCACATGATCCCAACATATTATCCAGTACCACATGATCCCAACATATTATCCAGTACCACATGATCCCAACATATTATCCAGTACCACATGATCCCAACATATTATCCAGTACCACATGATCCCAACATATTATCCAGTACCACATGATCCCAACATATTATCCAGTACCACATGATCCCAACATATTATCCAGTACCACATGATCCCAACATGTTATCCAGTACCACATGATCCCAACATATTATCCAGTACCACATGATCCCAACATATTTTCCAGTACCACATGATCCCAACATATTATCCAGTACCACATGATCCCAACATATTATCCAGTACCACATGATCCCAACATATTATCCAGTACCACATGATCCCAACATATTATCCAGTACCACATGATCCCAACATATTATCCAGTACCATATGATCCCAACATATTATCCAGTACCACATGATCCCAACATATTATCCAGTACCACATGATCCCAACATATTATCCAGTACCACATGATCCCAACATATTATCCAGTACCACATGATCCCAACATATTATCCAGTACCACATGATCCCAACATATTATCCAGTTCCACATGATAAGTGTTTCCCTCCACATCCACCACCATCAAGGACATCACCTGGAGTATACCTGGAGAGGGTTTCGAGGGTCAAAGCCCCTGTGACCCGGTCTGTCACCAGGTCTCAAGGTGGATTACATCCTGAACAACCAGGCTGTTACTGCTGGCCGCACGTAACCCGACGTACGAACCACAGCTCGGCTGGTCAGGTACTGACTTCAGGCGCCTGTCCAACGTCTTCCTGAAGACAACCAGGAGTCTATTGGTAATCCCCCTTATGTATGCTGGGAGGCAGTTGAACAGTCTCGGGCCCCTGACACTTATTGTATGGTCTCTTAACGTGCTAGTGACACCCCTGCTTTTCATTGGGGGGATGGTGCATCGTCTGCCAAGTCTTTTGCTTTCGTAGTGAGTGATTTTCGTGTGCAAGTTCGGTACTAGTCCCTCTAGGATTTTCCAGGTGTATATAATCATGTATCTCTCCCGCCTGCGTTCCAGGGAATACAGGTTTAGGAACCTCAAGCGTTTCCTGGAGTATACCTGGAGAGGGTTCCGGGGGTCAACGCCCCCGCGGCTCGGTCTGAGACCAGGCCTCATGGTGGATCAGGGTCTGATCAACCAGGCTGTTACTGTTGACCGCACACAAACTGACGTAGGAACCACAGCCCCGCTGGTCAGGGCCCATGCCAGGAAGGTACTTAATGGTTAACCTACATAGCAACGTACACACTTGCCCGTCCCAGGTAGGTCAATCTCAGATACAACCTCCCCAACATTCTCCACCTGACTCTCCACATTATATGTTACTCATGTACTCTTTATCCAGGTGAACTGATAAAGGCCACTGTGTGGGCGAAACGTTGTCAATAAAAGATCACTTTACACTGCAAGAATTAAAGAGACACTGCTAAACTCTTAGGTAAGGTTTGTCAGGAAACAGGACGAGTGTTTCCTGACGTGGGTCTCAGTTATTTGATGACCCCACAGCTGGAGCTTTTGGTCATCTGACAGAGACCTTCCACTGGCTTACCCCTCCACCCCCTTAAAAACGACAGTTATAATTATAATAATCAGACACATTAAATACTCTATAACTGTAAATTTCCTATTACCAAAAAACCCTCAAAAATCTAAAATTTTTCAAACGATTTATAGCCCCAAAAATATATATATGAAGCAACCACAGTTACTCTATATACATTTACAGAAATTTAAAAATATTCTAGGCTGAAAATACCCATAATGCATTGTTGACATACCTTGACTGTGACTGTTGTTAGATACTCAACACTGGTCACCTGTAACTAAGTGACTGTTAGATACTCAACGCTGGTCACCTGTAACTAAGTGGCTGTTAGATACTCAACACTGGTCACCTGTAACTAAGTGGCTGTTAGATACTCAACACTGGTCACCTGTAACTAAGTGGCTGTTAGATACTCAACACTGGTCACCTGTAACTAAGTGGCTGTTAGATACTCAACACTGGTCACCTGTAACTAAGTGGCTGTTAGATACTCAACACTGGTCACCTGTAACTAAGTGGCTGTTGTTAGATACTCAACACTGGTCACCTGTAACTAAGTGGCTGTTGTTAGATACTCAACACTGGTCACCTGTAACTAAGTGGCTGTTGTTAGATACTCAACACTGGTCACCTGTAACTAAGTGACTGTTAGATACTCAACGCTGGTCACCTGTAACTAAGTGGCTGTTAGATACTCAACACTGGTCACCTGTAACTAAGTGGCTGTTGTTAGATACTCAACACTGGTCACCTGTAACTAAGTGGCTGTTGTTAGATACTCAACACTGGTCACCTGTAACTAAGTGGCTGTTGTTAGATACTCAACACTGGTCACCTGTAACTAAGTGGCTGTTGTTAGATACTCAACACTGGTCACCTGTAACTAAGTGGCTGTTGTTAGATACTCAACACTGGTCACCTGTAACTAAGTGGCTGTTGTTAGATACTCAACACTGGTCACCTGTAACTAAGTGGCTGTTGTTAGATACTCAACACTGGTCACCTGTAACTAAGTGGCTGTTGATACTCAACACTGGTCACCTGTAACTAAGTGGCTGTTAGATACTCAACTGGTCACCTGTAACTAAGTGGCTGTTAGATACTCAACGCTGGTCACCTGTAACTAAGTGGCTGTTAGATACTCAACGCTGGTCACCTGTAACTAAGTGGCTGTTGTTAGATACTCAACACTGGTCACCTGTAACTAAGTGGCTGTTAGATACTCAACACTGGTCACCTGTAACTAAGTGGCTGTTAGATACTCAACACTGGTCACCTGTAACTAAGTGGCTGTTAGATACTCAACACTGGTCACCTGTAACTAAGTGGCTGTTAGATACTCAACACTGGTCACCTGTAACTAAGTGGCTGTTAGATACTCAACACTGGTCACCTGTAACTAAGTGGCTGTTAGATACTCAACACTGGTCACCTGTAACTAAGTGGCTGTTAGATACTCAACACTGGTCACCTGTAACTAAGTGGCTGTTAGATACTCAACACTGGTCACCTGTAACTAAGTGGCTGTTGTTAGATACTCAACACTGGTCACCTGTAACTAAGTGGCTGTTGTTAGATACTCAACACTGGTCACCTGTAACTAAGTGGCTGTTAGATACTCAACGCTGGTCACCTGTAACTAAGTGACTGTTAGATACTCAACACTGGTCACCTGTAACTAAGTGGCTGTTGTTAGATACTCAACACTGGTCACCTGTAACTAAGTGGCTGTTGTTAGATACTCAACACTGGTCACCTGTAACTAAGTGGCTGTTGTTAGATACTCAACACTGGTCACCTGTAACTAAGTGTTATTGAATGGACTGAACACATCGACTCAAGGTTGAGGGACTGATTACCTTATTCTCCTCCTGTTCTTCAAGTTTCTCCTACGTATGGACTGATGAAGCCACTGTGTGGCGAAACGTTTCCTCAATAAAGATACCCAAGAGTTGCACATGTGTCTAATTTATCAGATTCCTAACATATCGAACTGACAACCTTGTAGCATAACTATCACCTAATTCTGACTCTCAGACAAACCAGCAGACAGACTACTGCATGAGCATCAGCTGTGACATTCGTGTCAGCAGACAGACTACTGCATGAGCATCAGCTGTGATATTCGTGTCAGCAGACAGACTACTGCATGAGCATCAGCTGTGACATTCGTGTCAGCAGACAGACTACTGCATGAGCATCAGCTGTGACATTCGTGTCAGCAGACAGACTACTGCATGAGCATCAGCTGTGATATTCGTGCCAGCAGACAGACTACTGCATGAGCATCAGCTGTGATATTCGTGCCAGCAGACAGACTACTGCATGAGCATCAGCTGTGATATTCGTGCCAGCAGACAGACTACTGCATGAGCATCAGCTGTGACATTCGTGTCAGCAGACTACTGCATGAGCATCAGCTGTGATATTCGTGCCAGCAGACAGACTACTGCATGAGCATCAGCTGTGATATTCGTGTCAGCAGACAGACTACTGCATGAGCATCAGCTGTGATATTCGTGTCAGCAGACAGACTACTGCATGAGCATCAGCTGTGATATTCGTGTCAGCAGACAGACTACTGCATGAGCATCAGCTGTGATATTCGTGTCAGCAGACAGACTACTGCATGAGCATCAGCTGTGATATTCGTGTCAGCAGACAGACTACTGCATGAGCATCAGCTGTGATATTCATGTCAGCAGACAGACTACTGCATGAGCATCAGCTGTGATATTCGTGTCAGCAGACAGACTACTGCATGAGCATCAGCTGTGATATTCGTGTCAGCAGACAGACTACTGCATGAGCATCAGCTGTGACATTCGTGTCAGCAGACAGACAACTGTATGAGCATCAGCCGTGACATTCGTGTCAGCAGACAGACAACTGTATGAGCATCAGCCGTGACATTCGTGTCAGCAGACAGACAACTGTATGAGCATCAGCCGTGACATTCGTGTCAGCAGACAGACAACTGTATGAGCATCAGCCGTGACATTCGTGTCAGCAGACAGACAACTGTATGAGCATCAGCCGTGACATTCGTGTCAGCAGACAGACAACTGTATGAGCATCAGCCGTGACATTCGTGTCAGCAGACAGACAACTGTATGAGCATCAGCCGTGACATTCGTGTCAGCAGACAGACAACTGTATGAGCATCAGCCGTGACATTCGTGTCAGCAGACAGACTACTCCATGAGCATCAGCTGTGACATTCGTGTCAGCAGACAGACTACTGCATGAGCATCAGCTGTGACATTCGTGTCAGCAGACAGACTACTGCATGAGCATCAGCCGTGACATTCGTGTCAGCAGACAGACTACTGCATGAGCATCAGCCGTGACATTCGTGTCAGCAGACAGACAACTGTATGGGCAACGAAGATAACACTAAATTATTGACAGTGGGCTCAGAGTACACCTGTGGCCTCCAACACACTGGTTTAATTGTACGATGGAAGTTAGGTTAGGTAAGGTTAGTTTAGGTTAGGTTAGGTTAGGTTAGGTTAGGTTAGGTTAGGTTAGGTTAGGTTAGGTTAGGTTAGGTTAGGTTAGGTTAGGTTAGGTAAGGTTAGTCAGGAAACAGGACAAGTGTTTCCTGAAGAGGGTCTCAGTCATATGATGACCGACAGCTGGAGCTTATGGTCATCTGACCGAGGCCTTCTACTGGCTTACCCCTCCACCCCTTTAAAAATTATGGCTATAATTACGACCAGTAGGCTCCCGGTTGCTATGGAAATAAATTGACAAAGTTATGTTCCTCCAGGTGGAAATAGACTGATAATTTAGGCTGACACACACCAGTCAGTTCATCTATTATCAGTCAACCATGCAAGAGGACCCACGTGTCTGTGACACAACAATATCAACAGACTTGGAGTGTTGAAGACAACCTGGTGTTGGCTGCATTATACGTACTGTACACTCAAACTGTTAGTAACACCAGCTGGATTATACGTACTGTACACTCAAAGTGTTAGTAACACCAGCTGGATTATACGTACTGTACACCCAGCAGTTAGTAACACCATCAGGATTACAAGTACTGTACACCCAGCAGTTAGTAACACCATCTGGATTACAAGTACTGTACACCCAGCAGTTAGTAACACCATCTGGATTACAAGTACTGTACACCCAGCAGTTAGTAACACCATCTGGATTACAAGTACTGTACACCCAGCAGTTAGTAACACCATCAGGATTACAAGTACTGTACACCCAGCAGTTAGTAACACCATCTGGATTACAAGTACTGTACACCCAGCAGTTAGTAACATCATCTGGATTACAAGTACTGTACACCCAGCAGTTAGTAACATCATCTGGATTACAAGTACTGTACACCCAGCAGTTAGTAACACCATCAGGATTACAAGTACTGTACACCCAGCAGTTAGTAACACCATCAGGATTACAAGTACTGTACACCCAGCAGTTAGTAACACCATCAGGATTACAAGTACTGTACACCCAGCAGTTAGTAACACCATCAGGATTACAAGTACTGTACACCCAGCAGTTAGTAACACCATCAGGATTACAAGTACTGTACACCCAGCAGTTAGTAACACCATCTGGATTACAAGTACTGTACACCCAGCAGTTAACCAGCAGCCAGCAGCAACAGTCTGGTTGATCAGGCAGTGATCCACCACCAGGCCTGATCATGGACTGGGCCGTGGGGGCGCTGACCCCGGAACACCGTCCATGTATATTCTTACATAAAGGACAAAAAGGAACAATACCGTGGAACAACGAACAAATAACTCATTAACAAGTCACACTAACAGACGAAGGTAAGGGAGCCATAACTTGTTAAATACTGGGTAATGTTAGTGACTTATAAGCAAACAACTCGCCCACAATGTTAAGAATTTGTGAATTTGGAGATAATTTATTGACATTAACTTCTTAGCTCTCATAATGTTGAGGTACAGTGCCTGGACCCATTGTGCACCTCTGTAATGTTGAGGTACAGTCCCTGGACCCATTATGTACCTCTGTAATGTTGAGGTACAGTCCCTGGACCCATTGTGTACATCTGTAATGTTGAGGTACAGTCCCTGGACCCATTGTGTACCTCTGTAATGTTGAGGTACAGTCCCTAGACCCATTGTGTACATCTGTAATGTTGAGGTACAGTCCCTGGACCCATTTGTGTCCCTGGACCCATTATGTGCCCCTGTAATGTTGAGGTACAGTCCCTGGACCAATTATGTGCTCCTGTAATGTTGAGGTACAGTCCCTGGACCCATTATGTGCCCCTGTAATGTTGAGGTACAGTCCCTGGACCCATTGTGTACCTCTGTAATGTTGAGGTACAGTCCCTGGACCCATTATGTACCTCTGTAATGTTGAGGTACAGTCCCTGGACCCATTGTGTACCTCTGTAATGTTGAGGTACAGTCCCTGGACCCATTGTGTACATCTGTAATGTTGAGGTACAGTCCCTGGACCCATTATGTACTCCTGTAATGTTGAGGTACAGTCCCTGGACCCATTATGTGCCCCTGTAATGTTGAGGTACAGTCCCTGGACCCATTGTGTACCTCTGTAATGTTGAGGTACAGTCCCTGGACCCATTGTGTACATCTGTAATGTTGAGGTACAGTCCCTGGACCCATTGTGTACATCTGTAATGTTGAGGTACAGTCCCTGGACCCATTGTGTACCTCTGTAATGTTGAGGTACAGTCCCTGGACCCATTGTGTACATATGCAATGTTGATGTACAGTCCCTGGACCCATTGTGTACTTCTGTAATGTTGAGGTACAGTCCCTGGACCCATTGTGTACCTCTGTAATGTCGAGGTACAGTCCCTGGACCCATTGTGTACCTCTGTAATGTTGAGGTACAGTCCCTGGACCCATCGTGTACATCTGTAATGTTGAGGTACAGTCCTTGGACCCATTGTGTACCTCTGTAATGTTGAGGTACAGTCCCTGGACCCATTGTGTACCTCTGTAATGTTGAGGTACAGTCCCTGGACCCATTGTGTACCTCTGTAATGTTGAGGTACAGTCCCTGGACCCATTGTGTACCTCTGTAATGTTGAGGTACAGTCCCTGGACCCATTGTGTACATCTGTAATGTTGAGGTACAGTCCCTGGACCAATTATGTGCTCCTGTAATGTTGAGGTACAGTCCCTGGACCCATTATGTGCCCCTGTAATGTTGAGGTACAGTCCCTGGACCCATTGTATACATCTGTAATGTTGAGGTACAGTCCCTGGACCCATTATGTGCCCCTGTAATATTGAGGTACAGCCCCTGGACCAGTTATGTGGTCCTGTAATGTTGAGATACAGTCCCTGGACCCATTATGTGCCCCTGTAATGTTGAGGTACAGTCCCTGGACCCATTGTGTACATCTGTAATGTTGAGGTACAGTCCCTGGACCCATTGTGTACCTCTGTAATGTTG
This sequence comes from Cherax quadricarinatus, assembly GCF_038502225.1. Lineage (NCBI taxonomy): Eukaryota > Metazoa > Arthropoda > Malacostraca > Decapoda > Parastacidae > Cherax > Cherax quadricarinatus. Next base: position 463,077 of record NC_091380.1, read on the forward strand.
AGGTACAGTCCCTGGACCCAATATGTATATCTGTAATGTTGAGGTACAGTCCCTGGACCCATTGTGTACCTCTGTAATGTTGACGTACAGTCCCTGGACCCATTGTGTATATCTGCAATGTTGAGGAACAGTCCCTGGACCCATTGTGTACATCTGTAACGTTGAGGTACAGTCCCTGGACCCATTATGTGCCCCTGTAATACTGAGATAGTAGTAACAGTAGCAGTAGTAGTAGTAGTAGTAATAGTAATATTAGTAGTAGTAGCAGTAATAGTAGTAGTAATAGTAGTAGTAGTAATAGCATAGTAGTAATAGTAGTAATAGTAGCACCAATAGTAGTAGTAGTAGTAATAGTAGTAATAGTAGCACCAATAGTAGTAGTAGTACTAGTAGTAATAGTAATAGCAGTAGTAGTAGCAGCAGCAGCATTATAGTCTCTGTCTCTCACAAAACCTCCCAGGAGATTATTCAGCAAATTCCCAGAAAGTGAACTAAAGTTACTGGGCTGAAAGGTATGCAAATTCCCAAAGTGTACCGAGAGAGAGAATTGTAAAAGCGACAAATGCCCAGAGTTTGTTGACGGAAGGTGAATGAGCAACCATTAACAATGAATAAACTCACTATATCTTTATAGTTTAACCAGGATCTTTTACCAATGTTTTTGTTCTTATTCGTGAGTTAATTTACGTACTTAATTACGTATTATTTAACTGGCCGCCATAACTCTATTTTGTATTGTTTGTCTTAGTTATTATGTATTGTTTGTGTTAGTTATTATGTATTGTTTGTGTTAGTTATTTTGTATTGTTTGTGTTAGTTATTTTGTATTGTTTGTGTTAGTTATTATGTATTGTTTGTGTTAGTTATTTTGTATTGTTTGTGTTAGTTATTTTGTATTGTTTGTGTTAGTTATTATGTATTGTTTGTCTTAGTTATTTTGTATTGTTTGTCTTAGTTATTATGTATTGTTTGTCTTAGTTATTATGTATTGTTTGTCTTAGTTATTATGTATTGTTTGTCTTAGTTATTATGTATTGTTTGTCTTAGTTATTATGTATTGTTTGTCTTAGTTATTATGTATTGTTTGTCTTAGTTATTATGTATTGTTTGTTAGTTATTTTTTATTGTTTGTTAGTTATTTTGTATTGTTTGTGTTAGTTATTTTGTATTGTTTGTTAGTTATTTTTTATTGTTTGTTAGTTATTTTGTATTGTTTGTGTTAGTTATTTTGTATTGTTTGTTAGTTATTTTTTATTGTTTGTGTTAGTTATTTTGTATTGTTTGTGTTAGTTATTTTGTATTGTTTGTGTTAGTTATTTTGTATTGTTTGTCTTAGTTATTTTGTATTGTTTGTCTTAGTTATTTTGTATTGTTTGTTAGTTATTTTGTATTGTTTGTTAGTTATTTTTTATTGTTTGTTAGTTATTTTGTATTGTTTGTCTTAGTTATTTTGTATTGTTTGTTAGTTATTTTTTATTGTTTGTTAGTTATTTTGTATTGTTTGTCTTAGTTATTTTGTATTGTTTGTCTTAGTTATTTTGTATTGTTTGTCTTAGTTATTTTGTATTGTTTGTCTTAGTTATTTTGTATTGTTTGTTAGTTATTTTTTATTGTTTGTTAGTTATTTTTTATTGTTTGTTAGTTATTTTGTATTGTTTGTCTTAGTTATTTTGTATTGTTTGTGTTAGTTATTTTGTATTGTTTGTCTTAGTTATTTTGTATTGTTTGTGTTAGTTATTTTGTATTGTTTGTCTTAGTTATTTTGTATTGTTTGTTAGTTATTTTGTATTGTTTGTTAGTTATTTTTTATTGTTTGTTAGTTATTTTATATTGTTTGTGTTAGTTATTTTGTATTGTTTATCTTAGTTATTTTGTATTGTTTGTTAGTTATTTTGTATTGTTTGTTAGTTATTTTTTATTGTTTGTTAGTTATTTTTTATTGTTTGTTAGTTATTTTGTATTGTTTGTCTTAGTTATTTTGTATTGTTTGTCTTAGTTATTTTGTATTGTTTGTTAGTTATTTTTTATTGTTTGTTAGTTATTTTTTATTGTTTGTTAGTTATTTTGTATTGTTTGTCTTAGTTATTTTGTATTGTTTGTGTTAGTTATTTTGTATTGTTTGTGTTAGTTATTTTGTATTGTTTGTGTTAGTTATTTTGTATTGTTTGTTAGTTACTTTGTATTCTTTGTGTTAGTTATTTTGTATTGTTTATCTTAGTTATTTTGTATTGTTTGTTAGTTATTTTGTATTGTTTGTGTTAGTTATTTTGTATTGTTTATCTTAGTTATTTTGTATTGTTTGTTAGTTATTTTGTATTGTTTGTTAGTTATTTTTTATTGTTTGTTAGTTATTTTGTATTGTTTGTCTTAGTTATTTTGTATTGTTTGTCTTAGTTATTTTGTATTGTTTGTGTTAGTTATTTTGTATTGTTTATCTTAGTTATTTTGTATTGTTTGTTAGTTATTTTGTATTGTTTGTTAGTTATTTTTTATTGTTTGTTAGTTATTTTGTATTGTTTGTGTTAGTTATTTTGTATTGTTTATCTTAGTTATTTTGTATTGTTTGTTAGTTATTTTGTATTGTTTGTTAGTTATTTTTTATTGTTTGTTAGTTATTTTGTATTGTTTGTGTTAGTTCTTTTGTATTGTTTGTGTTAGTTATTTTGTATTGTTTGTGTTAGTTATTTTGTATTGTTTGTCTTAGTTATTTTGTATTGTTTGTTAGTTATTTTGTATTGTTTGTTAGTTATTTTTTATTGTTTGTTAGTTATTTTGTATTGTTTGTCTTAGTTATTTTGTATTGTTTGTGTTAGTTATTTTGTATTGTTTGTCTTAGTTATTTTGTATTGTTTGTTAGTTATTTTGTATTGTTTGTTAGTTATTTTTTATTGTTTGTTAGTTATTTTGTATTGTTTGTCTTAGTTATTTTGTATTGTTTGTCTTAGTTATTTTGTATTGTTTGTGTTAGTTATTTTGTATTGTTTGTGTTAGTTATTTTGTATTGTTTGTGTTAGTTATTTTGTATTGTTTGTGTTAGTTATTTTGTATTGTTTGTGTTAGTTATTTTGTATTGTTTGTCTTAGTTATTTTGTATTGTTTGTTAGTTATTTTGTATTGTTTGTGTTAGTTATTATGTATTGTTTGTGTTGCTATTACTGGCACTACTGTTGTTGCTATTACTGGCACTACTGTTGTTGCTATTACTGGCACTACTGTTGTTGCTATTACTGGCACTACTGTTGTTGCTATTACTGGCACTACTGTTGTTGCTATTACTGGCACTACTGTTGTTGCTATTACTGGCACTACTGTTGTTGCTATTACTGGCACTACTGTTGTTGCTATTACTGGCACTACTGTTGTTGCTATTACTGGCACTACTGTTGTTGCTATTACTGGCACTACTGTTGTTGATATTACTGGTACTACTGTTGTTGCTATTACTGGCACTACTGTTGTTGCTATTACTGGCACTACTGTTGTTGCTATTACTGGCACTACTGTTGTTGCTATTACTGGCACTACTGTTGTTGCTATTACTGGTACTACTGTTGTTGCTATTACTGGCACTACTGTTCTTGCTATTACTGGCACTACTGTTGTTGCTATTACTGGCACTACTGTTGTTGCTATTACTGGCACTACTGTTGTTGCTATTACTAGCACTACTGTTGTTGCTATTACTGGCACTACTGTTGTTGCTATTACTGGCACTACTGTTGTTGCTATTACTAGCCCTACTGTTGTTGCTATTACTGGCACTACTGTTGTTGCTATTACTGGCACTACTGTTGTTGCTATTACTAGCACTACTGTTGTTGCTATTACTGGCACTACTGTTGTTGCTATTACTGGCACTACTGTTGTTGCTATTACTAGCACTACTGTTGTTGCTATTACTGGCACTACTGTTGTTGCTATTACTGGCACAACTGTTGTTGCTATTACTGGCACAACTGTTGTTGCTATTACTGGCACTACTGTTGTTGCTATTACTGGCACTACTGTTGTTGCTATTACTAGCACTACTGTTGTTGCTATTACTGGCACTACTGTTGTTGCTATTACTGGCACTACTGTTGTTGCTATTACTGGCACTACTGTTGTTGCTATTACTGGCACTACTGTTGTTGCTATTACTGGCACAACTGTTGTTGCTATTACTAGTACTACTGCTGTTGCTATTACTGGCACAACTGTTGTTGCTATTACTGGCACTACTGTTGTTGCTATTACTAGCACTACTGCTGTTGCTATTACTGGCACTACTGTTGTTGCTATTACTGGCACTACTGTTGTTGCTGTTACTGGCACTACTGTTGTTGCTATTACTAGCACTACTGTTGTTGCTATTACTGGCACTACTGTTGTTGCTATTACTGGCACTACTGTTGTTGCTATTACTGGCACTACTGTTGTTGCTATTACTGGCACTACTGTTGTTGCTATTACTGGCACAACTGTTGTTGCTATTACTGGTACTACTGCTGTTGCTATTACTGGCACAACTGTTGTTGCTATTACTGGCACTACTGTTGTTGCTATTACTAGCACTACTGCTGTTGCTATTACTGGCACTACTGTTGTTGCTATTACTGGCACTACTGTTGTTGCTATTACTGGCACTACTGTTGTTGCTATTACTGGCACTACTGTTGTTGCTATTACTGGCACTACTGTTGTTGCTATTACTGGCACTACTGTTGTTGCTATTACTGGCACAACTGTTGTTGCTATTACTGGTACTACTGCTGTTGCTATTACTGGCACAACTGTTGTTGCTATTACTGGCACTACTGTTGTTGCTATTACTGGCACTACTGTTGTTGCTATTACTGGTACTACTGTTGTTGCTATTACTGGCACTACTGTTGTTGCTATTACTGGCACTACTGTTGTTGCTATTACTGGCACAACTGTTGTTGCTATTACTGGTACTACTGCTGTTGCTATTACTGGCACAACTGTTGTTGCTATTACTGGCACTACTGTTGTTGCTATTACTAGCACTACTGCTGTTGCTATTACTGGCACTACTGTTGTTGCTATTACTGGCACTACTGTTGTTGCTATTACTGGCACTACTGTTGTTGCTATTACTGGCACTACTGTTGTTGCTGTTACTGGCACTACTGTTGTTGCTATTACTGGCACTACTGTTGTTGCTATTACTGGCACAACTGTTGTTGCTATTACTGGCACTACTGTTATTGCTATTACTGGCACTACTGTTGTTGCTATTACTGGCACTACTGCTGTTGCTATTACTGGTACTACTGTTGTTGCTATTTCTGGCACTACTGTTGTTGATATTACTGGCACTACTGTTATTGCTATTACTGGCACTACTGTTGTTGCTATTACTGGCACTACTGTTATTGCTATTACTGGCACTACTGCTGTTGCTATTACTGGTACTACTGTTATTGCTATTACTGGCACTACTGTTGTTGATATTACTGGCACTACTGTTGTTGCTATTACTGGCACTACTGTTGTTGATATTACTGGCACTACTGTTGTTGCTATTACTGGTACAACTGTTGTTGCTATTACTGGCACTACTGTTGTTGCTATTACTGGCACTACTGTTGTTGCTATTACTGGCACTACTGTTGTTGCTATTACTGGCACTACTGTTGTTGCTATTACTGGCACTACTGTTGTTGCTATTACTGGCACTACTGTTGTTGCTATTACTGGCACTACTGTTGTTGCTATTACTGGCACTACTGTTGTTGCTATTACTGGCACTACTGTTGTTGCTATTACTGGCACAACTGTTGTTGCTATTACTGGCACTACTGTTATTGCTATTACTGGCACTACTGTTGTTGCTATTACTGGCACTACTGCTGTTGCTATTACTGGTACTACTGTTGTTGCTATTTCTGGCACTACTGTTGTTGATATTACTGGCACTACTGTTATTGCTATTACTGGTACTACTGTTGTTGCTATTACTGGCACTACTGTTATTGCTATTACTGGCACTACTGTTGTTGCTATTACTGGTACTACTGTTATTGCTATTACTGGCACTACTGTTGTTGATATTACTGGCACTACTGTTGTTGCTATTACTGGCACTACTGTTGTTGATATTACTGGCACTACTGTTGTTGCTATTACTGGTACTACTGTTGTTGCTATTACTGGCACTACTGTTGTTGCTATTACTGGCACTACTGTTGTTGTTATTACTGGCACTACTGTTGTTGATATTACTGGCACTACTGCTGTTGCTATTACTGGTACTACTGTTGTTGCTATTACTGGCTCTACTGTTGTTGCTATTTCTGGCACTACTGTTGTTATTACTGGCACTACTGTTGTTGCTATTACTGGCACTAGTGTTGTTGATATTACTGGCACTACTGTTGTTATTACTGGCACTACTGTTGTTGCTATTACTGGCACTACTGTTGTTGCTATTACTGGTACTACTGTTGTTGCTATTACTGGCACTACTGTTGTTGCTATTACTGGCACTACTGTTGTTGCTATTACTGGCACTACTGTTGTTATTACTGGCACTACTGTTGTTGTTATTACTAGCACTACTTATGTTGCTATTACTGGCACTACTACTGTTGCTATTACTAGCACTACTGTTGTTGCTATTACTGGCACTACTGTTGTTGCTATTACTAGCACTACTGTTGTTGCTATTACTAGCACTACTGTTGTTGCTATTACTGGCATTACTATTGTTGCTATTACTGGCACTACTACTGTTGCTATTACTGGCACTACTACTGTTGCTATTACTGGCACTACTACTGTTGCTATTACTGGCACTACTACTGTTGCTATTACTGGCACTACTACTGTTGCTATTACTGGCACTAGTGCTGTTGCTATTACTGGCACTACTACTGTTGTTATTACTAGCACTACTGCTGTTGCTAGTATATAGCAGTTATAGTTTATGTATACAGAGAATTTAATTTAATTCCTACTTAAGGTATTAAATTATTCTTGACTGGTAAACAGACGACAGGAAGAACTAATGACCCTCGCGTATTAGATAGACTTTAACCAACATGATAGACTTTAACTAACATGATAGACTTTAACCAACACGATAGACTTTAACCAACACGATAGACTTTAACCAACATGATAGACTTTAACCAACATGATAGACTTTAACCAACACAACAGACTTTAACTAACATGAGAGACTTTAATCAACACGATAGACTTTAACCAACACGATAGACTTTAACCAACATGATAGACTTTAACCAACACGATAGACTTTAACCAACACAATAGACTTTAACTAACATGACAGACTTTAACCAACATGATAAACTTTAACCAACATGATAGACGTTAACCAACATGATAGACTTTAACCAACATGATAGACGTTAACCAACATGATAGACTTTAACCAACATGATAGACGTTAACCAACATGATAGACTTTAACCAACATGATAGACGTTAACCAACATGATAGACTTTAACCAAAACAATAGACTTTAACCAACACGATAGACTTTAACCATCACGATAGACTTTAACCAACACGATAGACTTTAACCAACATGATAGACTTTAACCAACATGATAGACTTTAACGAACACGATAGACTTTAACCAACACGATAGACTTTAACCAACATGATAGACTTGAACCAACACAATAGACTTTAACCAACATGATAGACTTTAACCAACACGATAGACTTTAACCAACATGATAGACTTTAACCAACATGATAGACTTTAACCAACATGATAGACTTTAACCAACATGATAGACTTTAATCAACACGATAGACTTTAACCAATATGATAGACTTTAACCAACATGATAGACTTTAACCAACATGATAGACATTAACCAACATGACAGACATTAACTAACATGATAGATATTAACCAACATGATAGACATTAACCAACATGATAGACATTAACCAACATGATAGACATTAACCAACATGATAGACTTTAACCAACATGACAGACATTAAACAACATGATAGACATTAACCACCATTATAGACATTAACCAACACGATAGACATTAACCAACATGATAGACATTAACCAACATGATAGACTTTAACCAACATGATATACATTAACCAACATGATAGACATTAACCAACATGATAGATATTAACCAACATGATAGACATTAACCAACACGACAGACATTAACCAACATGATAGACATTAACCAACATGATAGACATTAACCAACATGATAGACATTAACCAACATGATAATCATTAACCAACATGATAGACATTAACGAACACGACAGACATTAACCAACATGATAGACATTAACCAACATGATAGACATTAACCAACACGACAGACACTAACCAACATGATAGACATTAACCAACACGATAGACATTAACCAACACGACAAACATTAACCAACATGATAGACATTAACCAACATGATAGACATTAACCAACATAATAGACATTAACCAACATGATAGACTTTAATCAACATGATAGACATTAACCAACACGACAGACATTAACCAACATGATAGACATTAACCAACATGATAGACTTTAACCAACATGATAGACATTAACCAACATGATAGACATTAACCAACACGACAGACATTAACCAACATGATAGACATTAACCAACATGATAGATATTAACCAACATGATAGACATTAACCAACATGATAGACATTAACCAACACGACAGACATTAACCAACATGATAGACATTAACCAACATGATAATCATTAACCAACATGATAGATATTAACCAACACGACAGACATTAACCAACATGATAGACATTAACCAACATGATAGACATTAACCAACACGACAGACACTAACCAACATGATAGACATTAACCAACATGATAGACATTAATCAACACGACAAACATTAACCAACATGATAAATATTAACCAACATGATAGACATTAACCAACACGACAGACATTAACCAACATGATAGACATTAACCAACATGATAGACATTAACCAACATGATAGACATTAACCAACATGATAGACATTAACCAACACGGCAGACATTAACCAACATGATAGACATTAACCAACATGATAGACATTAACCAACACGACAGACATTAACCAACATGATAGACATTAACCAACATGATAGACATTAACCAACATGATAGACATTAACCAACATGATAGACATTAACCAACACGACAGACATTAACCAACACGACAGACATTAACCAACATGATAGACATTAACCAACATGATAGACATTAACCAACATGATAGACATTAACCAACATGATAGACATTAACCAACATGATAGACATTAACCAACATGATAGACATTAACCAACATGATACACATTAACCAACATGACAGACATTAACCAACATGATAGACATTAACCAACATGATAGACATTAACCAACATGATAGACATTAACCAACACGACAGACATTAACCAACACGACAGACATTAACCAACATGATAGACATTAACCAACATGATAGACATTAACCAACATGACAGACATTAACCAACATGATAGACATTAACCAACATGATAGACATTAACCAACATGATAGACATTAACCAACATGATACACATTAACCAACATGACAGACATTAACCAACACGACAGACATTAACCAACATAACAGACATTAACCAACATGACAGACATTAACCAACATGATAGACATTAACCAACATGATAGACATTAACCAACATGATACACATTAACCAACACGACAGACATTAACCAACATAACAGACATTAACCAACATGATAGACATTAACCAACATGATAGACATTAACCAACATGATACACATTAACCAACACGACAGACATTAAGCAACATGATAGACATTAACCAACATGATAGACATTAACCAACATGATACACATTAACCAACACGACAGACATTAACCAACATGATAGACATTAACCAACATGATAGACATTAACCAACATGATACACATTAACCAACACGACAGACATTAACCAACATGATAGACATTAACCAACATGATAGACATTAACCAACATGATACACATTAACCAACAGGATAGACATTAACCAACATGATAGACATTAACCAACATGATACACATTAAGCAACACGACAGACATTAACCAACACGACAGACATTAACCAACATGACAGACATTAACCAACATGATACACATTAACCAACACGACAGACATTAACCAACATGACAGACATTAACCAACATGATAGACATTAACCAACATGACAGACATTAACCAACATGATACACATTAACCAACACGACAGACATTAACCAACATGACAGACATTAACCAACATGACAGACATTAACCAACATGACAGACATTAACCAACATGACAGACATTAACCAACACGACAGACATTAACCAACATGACAGACATTAACCAACATGACAGACATTAACCAACATGATAGACATTAACCAACATGACAGACATTAACCAACATGACAGACATTAACCAACATGATAGACATTAACCAACACGACAGACATTAACCAACATGACAGACATTAACCAACATGACAGACATTAACCAACATGATAGACATTAATCAACATGACAGACATTAACCAACATGACAGACATTAACCAACATGACAGACATTAACCAACATGATAGACATTAATCAACATGACAGACATTAACCAACATGACAGACATTAACCAACATGACAGACATTAACCAACATGATAAACATTAATCAACATGACAGACATTAACCAACATGACAGACATTAACCAACATGACAGACATTAACCAACATGATAGACATTAATCAACATGACAGACATTAACCAACATGACAGACATTAACCAACATGACAGACATTAACCAACATGATAGACATTAATCAACATGACAGACATTAACCAACATGACAGACATTAACCAACATGATAGACATTAACCAACATGACAGACATTAACCAACATGACAGACATTAACCAACATGACAGACATTAACCAACATGGCAGACATTAACCAACATGACAGACATTAACCAACATGACAGACATTAACCAACATGACAGACATTAACCAACATGATAAACATTAACCAACATGATAGACATTAACCAACACGACAGACATTAACCAACATGATAGACATTAACCAACACGACAGACATTAACCAACACGACAGACATTAACCAACATGATAGACATTAACCAACATGATACACATTAACCAACATGATACACATTAACCAACATGACAGACATTAACCAACATGATAGACATTAACCAACATGACAGACATTAACCAACATGATAGACATTAGCCAACATGATACACATTAACCAACACGACAGACATTAACCAACATGATACACATTAACCAACATGACAGACATTAACCAACATGATAGACATTAGCCAACATGATACACATTAACCAACACGACAGACATTAACCAACATGATACACATTAACCAACATGACAGACATTAACCAACATGATAGACATTAACCAACATGATACACATTAACCAACATGACAGACATTAACCAACATGATAGACATTAGCCAACATGATACACATTAACCAACATGACAGACATTAACCAACATGATAGACATTAGCCAACATGATACACATTAACCAACACGACAGACATTAACCAACATGATACACATTAACCAACATGACAGACATTAACCAACATGATACACATTAACCAACATGACAGACATTAACCAACATGATAGACATTAGCCAACATGATACACATTAACCAACACGACAGACATTAACCAACATGATACACATTAACCAACATGACAGACATTAACCAACATGATACACATTAACCAACATGACAGACATTAACCAACATGATACACATTAACCAACATGACAGACATTAACCAACATGACAGACATTAACCAACATGATACACATTAACCAACATTACAGAGATTAACCAACATGATAGACATTAGCCAACATGATACACATTAACCAACACGACAGAC
>NC_091380.1:480109-487609 GCF_038502225.1 Cherax quadricarinatus
ACCAGACAAGCCTGGTTGACCAGGCTACCACTAGACAAGCCTGGTTGACTAGGCTACCACTAGACAAGCCTTGTTGACTAGGCTACCACCAGACAAGCCTGGTTGACCAGGTTACCACTAGACAAGCCTGGTTGACTAGGCTACCACTAGACAAGCCTTGTTGACTAGGCTACCACCAGACAAGCCTGGTTGACCAGGCTACCACTAGACAAGCCTGGTTGACTAGGCTACCACAAGACAAGCCTTGTTGACTAGGCTACCACCAGACAAGCCTGGTTGACCAGGCTACCACTAGACAAGCCTGGTTGACTAGGCTACCACCAGACAAGCCTGGTTGACCAGGTTATCACCAGACAAGCCTGGTTGACCAGGCTACCACTAGACAAGCCTGGTTGACTAGGCTACCACCAGACAAGCCTGGTTGACTAGGCTACCACCAGACAAGCCTGGTTGACTAGGCTACCACCAGACAAGCCTGGTTGACCAGGCTACCACCAGACAAGCCTGGTTGACTAGGCTACCACCAGACAAGCCTGGTTGACCAGGCTACCACCAGACAAGCCTGGTTGACTAGGCTACCACCAGACAAGCCTGGTTGACCAGGCTACCACCAGACAAGCCTGGTTCACCAGGCTAACACCAGACAAGCCTTGTTGACCAGGCTACCACCAGACAAGCCTGGTTGACTAGGTTACCACCAGACAAGCCTGGTTGACTAGGTTACCACCAGACAAGCCTGGTTGACCAGGTTACAACCAGACAAGCCTGGTTGACCAGGCTACCACCAGACAAGCCTGGTTGACCAGGCTACCACCAGACAAGCCTGGTTGACCAGGCTACCACCAGACAAGCCTTGTTGACCAGGCTACCACCAGACAAGCCTTGTGGACCAGGCTACCACCAGACAAGCCTTGTTGACCAGGCTACCACCAGACAAGCCTGGTTGACCAGGCTACCACCAGACAAGCCTGGTTGACCAGGTTACCACCAGACAAGCCTGGTTGACCAAGCTACCACCAGACAAGCCTGGTTCACCAGGCTACCACCAGACAAGCCTGGTTCACCAGGCTACCACCAGACAAGTCTGGTTGACCAGGCTACCACCAGACAAGCCTAGTTGACCAGGCTACCACCAGACAAGCCTTGTTGACCAGGCTACCACCAGACAAGCCTGGTTGACCAGGCTACCACCAGACAAGCCTGGTTGACCAGGCTACCACCAGACAAGCCTGGTTGACCAGGCTACCACCAGACAAGCCTGGTTGACCAGGCTACCACCAGACAAGCCTGGTTGACCAGGCTACCACCAGACAAGCCTGGTTGACCAGGCTACCACCAGACAAGCCTGGTTGACCAGGCTACCACCAGACAAGCCTGGTTGACCAGGCTACCACCAGACAAGCCTGGTTGACCAGGCTACCACCAGACAAGCCTTGTTGACCAGGCTACCACCAGACAAGCCTGGTTGACCAGGCTACCACCAGACAAGCCTTGTTGACCAGGCTACCACCAGACAAGCCTGGTTGACCAGGCTACCACCAGACAAGCCTTGTTGACCAGGCTACCACCAGACAAGCCTGGTTGACCAGGCTACCACCAGACAAGCCTGGTTGACCAGGCTACCACCAGACAAGCCTGGTTGACCAGGCTACCACCAGACAAGCCTGGTTGACCAGGCTACCACCAGACAAGCCTTGTTGACCAGGCTACCACCAGACAAGCCTTGTTGACTAGGTTACCACCAGACAAGCCTGGTTGACCAGGCTACCACCAGACAAGCCTTGTTGACCAGGCTACCACCAGACAAGCCTTGTTGACTAGGTTACCACCAGACAAGCCTTGTTGACCAGGCTACCACCAGACAAGCCTGGTTGACTAGGTTACCACCAGACAAGCCTGGTTGACCAGGCTACCACCAGACAAGCCTGGTTGGCCAGGCTACCACCAGACAAGCCTGGTTGACCAGGCTACCACCAGACAAGCCTGGTTGACCAGGCTACCACCAGACAAGCCTTGTTGACCAGGCTACCACCAGACAAGCCTGGTTGACCAGGCTACCACCAGACAAGCCTGGTTGACCAGGCTACCACCAGACAAGCCTGGTTGACCAGGCTACCACCAGACAAGCCTGGTTGACCAGGCTACCACCAGACAAGCCTGGTTGACCAGGCTACCACCAGACAAGCCTGGTTGACCAGGCTACCACCAGACAAGCCTGGTTGACCAGGCTACCACCAGACAAGCCTGGTTGACCAGGCTACCACCAGACAAGCCTTGTTGACCAGGCTACCACCAGACAAGCCTGGTTGACCAGGCTACCACCAGACAAGCCTTGTTGACCAGGCTACCACCAGACAAGCCTGGTTGACCAGGCTACCACCAGACAAGCCTTGTTGACCAGGCTACCACCAGACAAGCCTGGTTGACCAGGCTACCACCAGACAAGCCTGGTTGACCAGGCTACCACCAGACAAGCCTGGTTGACCAGGCTACCACCAGACAAGCCTGGTTGACCAGGCTACCACCAGACAAGCCTTGTTGACCAGGCTACCACCAGACAAGCCTTGTTGACTAGGTTACCACCAGACAAGCCTGGTTGACCAGGCTACCACCAGACAAGCCTTGTTGACCAGGCTACCACCAGACAAGCCTTGTTGACTAGGTTACCACCAGACAAGCCTTGTTGACCAGGCTACCACCAGACAAGCCTGGTTGACTAGGTTACCACCAGACAAGCCTGGTTGACCAGGCTACCACCAGACAAGCCTGGTTGGCCAGGCTACCACCAGACAAGCCTGGTTGACCAGGCTACCACCAGACAAGCCTGGTTGACCAGGCTACCACCAGACAAGCCTTGTTGACCAGGCTACCACCAGACAAGCCTGGTTGACCAGGCTACCACCAGACAAGCCTGGTTGACCAGGCTACCACCAGACAAGCCTGGTTGACCAGGCTACCACCAGACAAGCCTGGTTGACCAGGCTACCACCAGACAAGCCTGGTTGACCAGGCTACCACCAGACAAGCCTGGTTGACCAGGCTACCACCAGACAAGCCTGGTTGACCAGGCTACCACCAGACAAGCCTGGTTGACCAGGCTACAACACAGCTGCCCTCTACAACACAACTCTCCTCAACGATTTAAGTTATACCATGACCTGAGAAAAGATCCTGGACTTGACCCTACGAAACAGACAAAACAAATATGATACTATGAACAAGGTACCTGGAGTTTACCTGGAGAGAGTTCCGGGGGTCAACGCCCCCGCGGCCCGGTCTGTGACCAGGCCTCCTGGTGGATCAGGAATTTAATATAGTCAATTTATCCTCACAAGAAGCTGGAAACATGTTTGATCTCTACACTGACTGGAGACTGATGCTGGTGCAGGGCTCTTGATTTCGGCATTTGGAACTAACTTCCCATTCCCTGGGTCAAATGTGATTACCGTCAATTTCTCAGGCGATACATGAGGATTTTTCGATTCCCCATGACTAGAATGTTATCCATCTATCCATTTATCTATCCATCAATTCCTCCAACCATTCATCAGCAGTCTCTTCGACATGCAAGTTGTTTGGTTAATTGGATTTCAAGCCTATTTACTACACGAGGGTCATTAAACTTAGGTAAGGTTTGTCAGGAAGATAAGATAAGATAAGATTTCGTTCGGATTTTTAACCCCGGAGGGTTAGCCACCCAGGATAACCCAAGAAAGTCAGTGCGTCATCGAGGACTGTCTAACTTATTTCCATTGTGGTCCTTAATCTTGTCCCCCAGGATGCGACCCACACCAGTCGACTAACACCCAGGTACCTATTTGCTGCTAGGTGAACAGGACAACAGGTGTAAGGAAACGTGTCGAAATGTTTCCACCCGCCGGGAATCGAACCCGGGCCCTCCGTGTGTGAAGCGGGAGCTTTAGCCACCAGGCCACCGGGCCACCTATAGGACAAGTGTTTCCTAACGCGGGTCTCAGCTGTATGTTGACCCACAGCTGGTGCTTTTGGTCATCTGACCGAGGCCTTCCACTGGCTTACCACTCCACTACTTTAAAAATTAATGTTATAACTATAACCCATCAGGGTTATCAAGGCTGCATACGACTGTTCACCACAGTATCCCGTAGCTGGGTTGGAAGCGCACTCACCTCACACACCGAGGTCCGTGCTTTATTAAGACACCTACTGTCCCTGTTCACCTAACAGTAAAACAGGTATCTGGGTGTTAGTGGACTGGTGTGGGTCACATCCTGGGTGTTAGTGGACTGGTGTGGGTCACATCCTGGGTGTTAGTGGACTGGTGTGGGTCACATCCTGGGTGTTAGTGGACTGATATGGGTGGCATCCTGGGTGTTAGTGGACTGGTGTGGGTCACATCCTGGATGTTAGTGGACTGGTGTGGGTCACATCCTGGGTCTTAGTGGACTGGTGTGGGTCACATCCTGGGTGTTAGTGGACTGGTGTGGGTCACATCCTGGGTGTTAGTGGACTGGTGTGGGTCACATCCTGGATGTTAGTGGACTGGTGTGGGTCACATCCTGGGTGTTAGTGGACTGGTGTGGGTCACATCCTGGGTGTTAGTGGACTGGTGTGGGTCACATCCTGGGTGTTAGTGGACTGGTGTGGGTCACATCCTGGGTGTTAGTAGACTGGTGTGGGTCACATCCTGGGTGTTAGTGGACTGGTGTGGGTCACATCCTGGGTGTTAGTGGACTGGTGTGGGTCACATCCTGGGTGTTAGTGGACTGGTGTGGGTCACATCCTGGGTGTTAGTGGACTGGTGTGGGTCACATCCTGGGTGTTAGTGGACTGGTGTTGGTCACATCCTGGGTGTTAGTGGACTGGTGTGGGTCACAAAATGGGTGTTAGTGGACTGGTGTGGGTCACATCCTGGGTGTTAGTGGACTGGTGTGGGTCACATCCTGGATGTTAGTGGACTGGTGTGGGTCACATCCTGGGTGTTAGTGGACTGGTGTGGGTCAACCTGGATGTTAGTGGACTGGTGTGGGTCACATCCTGGATGTTAGTGGACTGGTGTGGGTCACATCCTGTGTGTTAGTGGACTGGTGTTGGTCACATCCTGGGTGTTAGTGGACTGGTGTGGTCACGTCCTGGGTGTTAGTGGACTGGTGTGGGTCACATCCTGAATGTTAGTGGACTGGTGTGGGTCACATCCTGGGTGTTATTGGACTGGTGTGGGTCACATCCTGAGCGTTAGTGGACTGGTGTGGGTCACATCCTGGGTGTTAGTGGACTGGTGTTGGTCACATCCTGGGTGTTAGTGGACTGGTGTGGGTCACATCCTGGATGTTAGTGGACTGTTGTTGGTCACATCCTGGGTGTTAGTGGACTGGTGTGGGTCACATCCTGGGTGTTAGTGGACTGGTGTGGGTCACATCCTGGATGTTAGTGGACTGGTGTGGGCCACATCCTGGATGTTAGTGGACTGGTGTGGGTCACATCCTGGGTATTAGTGGACTGGTGTGGGTCACATCCTGGATGTTAGTGGACTGGTGTGGGTCACATCCTGGGTGTTAGTAGACTGGTGTGGGTCACATCCTGGCTGTTAGTGGACTGATATGGGTCACTTCCTGCGCGTTAGTAGTCTGCTGTGTGTAACATACTGGGCGTTAGTGGACTGATGTGGGTTACATCCTGGGTATTAGTGGATTGTTGTGATTCACTTCCTGGGTATTAGTGGACTGATGTGGGTTATAACCTGGGTGTTATTGGACTGGCGTGGGTCACATCCTGGGTTAGTGGACTGGTGTGGGTCACATCCTGGGTGTTATTGGACTGGTGTAGGTCACATCCTGGGTTAGTGGACTGGTGTGGGTCACATCCTGGGTGTTAGTGGACTGGTGTGGGTCACATCCTGGGTGTTAGTGGACTGGTGTGGGTCACATCCTGGGTGTTAGTGGACTGGTGTGGGTCACATCCTGGGTGTTAGTGGACTGGTGTGGGTCACATCCTGGCTGTTAGTGGACTGGTGTTGGTCACATCCTGGGTATTAGTGGACTGGTGTGGGTCACATCCTGGGTATTAGTGGACTGGTGTGGGTCGCATCCTGGGTGTTAGTGGACTGGTGTGGGTCACATCCTGGGTGTTAGTGGACTGGTGTGGGTCACATCCTGGGTGTTAGTGGACTGGTGTGGGTCACATCCTGGGTGTTAGTGGACTGGTGTGGGTCACATCCTGGATGTTAGTGGACTGGTGTGGGTCACATCCTGGGTTAGTGGACTGGTGTGGGTCACATCCTGGGTATTAGTGGACTGGTGTGGGTCACATCCTGGGTGTTATTGGACTGGTGTGGGTCACATCCTGGGTTAGTGGACTGGTGTGGGTCACATCCTGGGTGTTAGTCGACTGGTGTGGGTCACATCCTAGATGTTAGTGGACTGGTGTGGGTCACATCCTGGGGTACAATACTGAAGAACAACAATGGAAATAAGACAGTCCTCGATGACCCACTGACTTTCTTGGGTTATCCTGACTGGCTAACACTCCGGGGTTAAAAATCCGAACGACATCTTAACAAGCAAAGCCTCCCCTAAGGAAGAAAAAATATAAGGAAGCCTAGTGGACATGTTTGCGACCCAAGAGAGTAAAATCATGGCTGATCTTCGTCTCAATGTAACTCGTCAGACACGAGGATCAAACACCCACTAAATTGCTTCACTTGCATCAACATAATATTTTCATAGCTTTTATATATATTTTTCTATATTTTCAAATTTTTTGACTCTGGGTTTTTTGACTTTTGAGAGAATTGAAAAAAATTTTTATTTGGTACACAACTTAAAGTGCTGGTTTTGTGAGATAATTCTGAGAGAGAGAGAGTGAGAGAGAGAGAGAGAGAGAGAGAGAGATAGAGAGAGAGAGAGAGAGAGAGAGAGAGAGAGAGAGAGAGAGAGAGAGAGAGATACAGAGAGAGAGAGAGACAGACAGAGAGAGAGAGATACAGAGAGAGAGAGAGAGAGAGATACAGAGAGAGAGAGTGACAGAGAGAGAGAGAGAGATACAGAGAGAGAGAGAGAGATACAGACAGAGAGAGAGAGAGATACAGAGAGAGAGAGAGTGACAGAGAGAGAGAGAGAGATACAGAGAGAGAGAGAGAGAGAGAGAGAGAGAGAGAGAGAAAGATACAGAGAGAGAGAGGCAGACAGAGAGAGAGAGAGAGATACAGAGAGAGAGAGAGAGAGATACAGAGAGAGAGAGAGTGACAGAGAGAGAGAGAGAGATACAGAGAGAGAGAGAGAGAGAGAGAGAGAGAGAGAGAGAGAGAGAGAGAGAGAGAGAAAGGGAGAGAGAGAAAGGGAGAGAGAGAGAGAGAAAGGGAGAGAGAGAGAGAGACATACAGAGAGAGACGCTATGTCTCCTCAGTGATTACCTTCATGGTAGATCTCTAAGTGTAGTTCTCAATGGAACGGAATCAGCAAGGCATCCTATTGGGGCAAGCGTTCCACAAGGAAGTGTGCTGGGTCCACTGTTATGGAATGT